>NC_069501.1:124086661-124246661 GCF_027579735.1 Bombina bombina
AGAGTGGCGGACCTCCAGGCCCGGTTGCAGCTGCGACTGTTGCGACCATGGACGTTACGCCCCTGCTGTCAGCTTGTAATTTTAACTGTATTGTTTTGCTTTATGTATTACAGTGTTTTCTCTGTTTAAACTACTTTATTCTGTAAATTCTACAAATAAATATGATTTTTTTTAACATATTATTACTTTAAAATTAACAGTTTTGCTCAGTTTTGGATTTACAATTGTATTTTTTGTATTTTCAGAATATTTCTGTATAGTTAACACCGTTTTATTGTTTTTTAATTTACACAATTTTTATTTCATGATTTTACAGCATTTTACAGTTAATTTCACAGACATTTTTTACAGTGTACAAATCAGTCAGAATTGATACAGATTCAGACATTAATAAGAAACCTGAATATCCAAGTGAATATACAAATTAATATAGTGTTTCATTTCATTAATTTAGTTTCATTCATTCCTTCATCACTAAGAAAAAATCAGCAGGAAATTAAGGAAATCCCCCTTTCCTTAAGCTGATTTTGCCTGGCTAATCAGCTCATTCATTTGCATTGATGTACAGGGGGTCTGAGATGTACAGGGGGTCTGACCAATCACGTGTCCAATGTCCCCTGTCCAATCCTGATATTAAAGGGATATGAAACCCAAAATCTTTCCACAATTAGTTCTATTATCTATCTCTCTTACGGCTAGATTTAGAGTTTTGTCGGTAACGACCCGAAAAGCTAACGCTGGCTTTTTTCTGGCCGCACCATAAAAATAACTCTGGTATTGAGAGTCCACATAAAGGCTGCGTTAGGCTCCAAAAAAGGAGCGTAGAGCATATTTAACGCAACTTCAACTCTCGATACCAGAGTTGCTTACGCAAGCGGCCAGCCTCAAAAACGTGCTCGTGCACGATTCCCCCATAGGAAACAATGGGGCTGTTTGAGCTGAAAAAAAAACCTAACACCTGCAAAAAAGCCGCGTTCAGCTCCTAACGCAGCCCCATTGTTTGCTATGGGGAAACACTTCCTACGTCTGCACCTAACACTCTAACATGTACCCCGAGTCTAAACACCCCTAACCTTACACTTATTAACCCCTAATCTGCTGCCCCCGCTATCACTGACCCCTGCATATTATTATTAACCCCTAATCTGCCGCTTCGTAAACCGCCGCTACTTACATTATCCCTATGTACCCCTAATCTGCTGCCCTAACATCGCCGACCCCTATATTATATTTATTAACCCCTAATCTGCCCCCCACAACGTCGCCTCCACCTGCCTACACTTATTAACCCCTAATCTGCCGAGCGGACCGCACCGCTATTATTATAAAGTTATTAACCCCTAATCCGCCTCACTAACCCTATAATAAATAGTATTAACCCCTAATCTGCCCTCCCTAACATCGCCGACACCTAACTTCAATTATTAACCCCTAATCTGCCGACTTTAGCTCACCGCTATTCTAATAAATGTATTAACCCCTAAAGCTAAGTCTAACCCTAACACTAACACCCCCCTAAATTAAATATAATTTTAATCTAACGAAATTAATTAACTCTTATTAAATAAATTATTCCTATTTAAAGCTAAATACTTACCTGTAAAATAAATCCTAATATAGCTACAATATAAATTATAATTATATTATAGCTATTTTAGGATTAATATTTATTTTACAGGTAACTTTGTATTTATTTTAACCAGGTACAATAGCTATTAAATAGTTAAGAACTATTTAATAGCTAAAATAGTTAAAATAATTACAAATTTACCTGTAAAATAAATCCTAACCTAAGTTACAATTAAACCTAACACTACACTATCAATAAATTAATTAAATAAAATACCTACAATTACCTACAATTAAACCTAACACTACACTATCAATAAATTAATTAAATACAATACCTACAAATAACTACAATGAAATAAACTAACTAAAGTACAAAAAATAAAAAAGAACTAAGTTACAAAAAATAATTTTTTTTTACAAACATAAGAAAAATATTACAACAATTTTAAACTAATTACACCTACTCTAAGCCCCCTAATAAAATAACAAAGCCCCCCAAACCAAAATAATGCCCTACCCTATTCTAGATTACTAAAGTTCAAAGCTCTTTTACCTTACCAGCCCTGAACAGGGCCCTTTGCGGGGCATGCCCCAAGAAGTTCAGCTCTTTTGCCTGTAAAAAAAAACCATACAATACCCCCCCCAACATTACAACCCACCACCCACATACCCCTAATCTAACCCAAACCCCCCTTAAATAAACCTAACACTAAGCCCCTGAAGATCTCCCTACCTTGTCTTCACCTCACCGGGTTCAGCGATCGGTCCAGAAGAGGGTCCGAAGTCTTGATCCAAGCGGAGCAAGAAGAGGTCCTCCATCCGGTAGAAGTCTTCATCCAAGCGGGGCAGAAGAGGTCTTCCATCCGATTGAAGTCTTCATCCAAGCGGGATCTTCTATAGTCATCCATCCGGAGCGGAGCGGCAGCATCCTGAAGACCTCCGATGCGGAACATCCATCCTGGCCGACGACTGAACGACGAATGACGGTTCCTTTAAATGACGTCATCCAAGATGGCGTCCCTCGAATTCCGATTGGCTGATAGGATTCTATCAGCCAATCGGAATTAAGGTAGGAATATTCTGATTGGCTGATGGAATCAGCCAATCAGAATCAAGTTCAATCCGATTGGCTGATCCAATCAGCCAATCGGATTGAACTTGATTCTGATTGGCTGATTCCATCAGCCAATCAGAATATTCCTACCTTAATTCCGATTGGCTGATAGAATCCTAGCAGCCAATCGGAATTCGAGGGACGCCATCTTGGATGACGTCCCTTAAAGGAACCGTCATTCTTCAGTTGGACGTCGCCGGATGAAGATGGGTCCGCGGTGGAGGTCTTCAGGATGGAGCCGGTCCTCATCGGATGAAGATAGAAGATGCCGCTTGGAAGAAGATGGTTGCCAGTCCGGATCTACTCTTCTTCCCAGATAGGATGAAGACTTTGGACCCTCTTCTGGACTTCTTCAGCCATCGGATGATGGATGTCTAGCCCCCTCTTGGGTTGGATGAAGATATCGGAGCCAGGACGGATCGGTGTGATACCCGGTGAGGTGAAGACAAGGTAGGAAGATCTTCAGGGGCTTAGTGTTAGGTTTATTTAAGGGGGGTTTGGGTTAGATTAGGGGTATGTGGGTGGTGGGTTGTAATGTTGGGGGGGGTATTGTATGTTTTTTTTTACAGGCAAAAGAGCTGAATTCTTTGGGGCATGCCCCGCAAAGGGCCCTGTTCAGGGCTGGTAAGGTAAAAGAGCTTTGAACTTTATTAATTTAGAATAGGGTAGGGCATTTTTTATTTTGGGGGGCTTTGTTATTTTATTAGGGGGCTTAGAGTAGGTGTAATTAGTTTAAAATTGTTGTAAGATTTTTCTTATGTTTGTAAATATTTTTTTATTTTTTGTAACTTAGTTCTTTTTTATTTTTTGTACTTTAGTTAGTTTATTTCATTGTAGTTATTTTTAGGTATTGTATTTAATTAATGTATTGAGTGTAGTGTTAGGTTTCATTGTAGGTAATTGTAGGTATTTTATTTAATTAATTTAATGATAGTATAGTGTTAGGTTTAATTGTAACTTAGGTTAGGATTTATTTTACAGGTAATTGTGTAATTATTTTAACTATTTTAGCTATTAAATAGTTCTTAACTATTTAATAGCTATTATACCTGGTTAAAATAAATACAAAGTTACCTGTAAAATAAATATTAATCCTAAAATAGCTATAATATAATTATAATTTATATTGTAGCTATATTAGGATTTATTTTACAGGTAAGTATTTAGCTTTAAATAGGAATAATTTATTTAATAAGAGTTAGTTTATTTCGTTAGATTTAAATTATATTTAAGTTAGGGGGGTGTTAGTGTTAGGGTTAGACTTAGCTTTAGGGGTTAATACATTTATTAGAATAGCGGTGAGCTCCAGTCGGCAGATTAGGGGTTAATGTTTGAAGTTAGATGTCGGGGATGTTAGGGAGGGCAGATTAAGGGTTAATACTATTTATTATAGGGTTAGTGAGGCGGATTAGGGGTTAATAACTTTATTATGATAGCGGTGCGGTCCGCTCGGCAGATTAGGGGTTAATAAGTGTAGGCAGGTGGAGGCGACGTTGTGGGGGGCAGATTAGGGGTTAATAAACATAATATAGGGGTCGGCGGTGTTAGGGGCAGCAGATTAGGGGTACATAGCTATAATGTAGGTGGCGGCTCTTTGCGGTCGGCAGATTAGGGGTTAATTATTGTAGGTAGCTGGCTGCGACGTTGTGGGGGCAGGTTAGGGGTTAATAAATATAATATAGGGATCGGCGGTGTTAGGGGCAGCAGATTAGGGGTACATAAGTATAACGTAGGTTGCGTTCGGCAGATTAGGGGTTAAAAAAATTTAATCGAGTGGCGGCGATGTGGGGGGACCTCGGTTTAGGGGTACATAGGTAGTTTATAGGTGTTAGTGTACTTTAGAGTACAGTAGTTAAGAGTTTTATAAACCGGCGTTAGCCCAGAAAGCTCTTAACTACTGACTTTTTTCTGCGGCTGGAGTTTTGTCGTTAGAATTCTAACGCTCACTTCAGACACGACTCTAAATACCGGAGTTAGAAAGATCCCATTGAAAAGATAGGATACGCAATTGACGTAAGGGGATCTGCGGTATGGAAAAGTCACGGCTGAAAAGTGAGCGTTAGACCCTTTTTTGAGTGACTCCAAATACCGGAGGTAGCCTAAAACCAGCGTTAGGAGCCTCTAACGCTGGTTTTCACGGCTACCGCCAAACTCCAAATTTAGGCCTATATTCTCCTGATATCTTTTTGTTGAAGAAACAGCAATGCATATGAGTGAGCCAATAACATGAGGCATTTATGTGTAAACACTAATTAGCAGCTCCTTAAGCTACCTAGGTATGTTTTTCAAAAAATGATACAAAGAGAATGAAACAAATAAGATAATTGAAGTAAATTGAAAAGTTGTTTACAATTGCATGTTCTCTCTGAATCATCAAAGTTTAATTTTCACTAGACGGTCTATAAACTCTGTATGTGGGACTGGAATATATTTGTGTAAAGTAATCATATCACCTCTCAAGCGCCTTTTTAAAGTATTAACCCCTAATCCGCCATTCACACACATCGTGATCTACCTAATAAAAGTATTAACCCCTAAATCCGACAACCCCAACATCACAAACTACCTAATAAATGTATTTCCCCCAAATCCGCCATTCACCCACATCGCAAAGTCCCTATTAAAACTATTAACCCCTAATCTGCCATTAACCCACATTGCAACAAACCTTATAAAACTATTAACCCCTAATCTGCCATTAACCCACATCACAATAAACCTAATAAAACTATTAACCCCTTATCCGCCATTAACCCACAACACAATAAACCTAATTAAACTATTAACCCCTAATCCGCCAAACCCACACAATGCAATAATCCTAATAAATCTATTAACCCCTAATCCGCCAAACCCACACAACGCAAATAACTAAATTACTAAGCCCCCTAACCTAACACCCCCTAAATTAACCCCAATTACCGGAAATATTACTAAATTATAATTAAAATAAAAAAGCTAATATTACTTAAAAAATTAAATACCTAACATTAAAGTAATCTAAGATTACCAAAAATAAAAAGTCTAACATTACAGAAAATAATAAAGAAAATTATCAAAAATAAAAAAATTAAACCTAATCCCTATGAAAATAAAAAAGCTCCCCCAAAATAAAAACAACCCCTAATGTAATGCTAAACTAACAATAGCCCTTAAAAGGGCTTTTTGTAGGGCATTGCCCTAAATTAAACAGCTCTTTTACCGTAAAAAAACATTAAGTTCCCCCTCTAACAGCAAACCCCCTCAAAATAAAAAACCTAACACTAACAAATCCTAAACTACCCATTGCCCCTAAAGGGGCATTTATATGGGCATTCAGCTCTTTTAAGAGTGCCCAATAAATCCCTAATCTAAAAAAAAACAAAGCCCCAAAAAATAAAAAAAATCCTAAATATAACCCCCAAATATATACTCACCATTCCTAAAGTCCAGCGGAGAAGGTCCTGTTCCAGGTGGCGGTGAAGTCTTCTTCCAAGCGGGGGACCTCTTCCATCTTCATCCAAGACAAAGTCGGTGCAAAGCGGAGATGAGCACAGAGCAGGACAGGAGACTGTGGAGCCATGGAGCATTTAGAATCCTCTTCATATAATCGCCGCCGTACACTAAATAGTGAATTTAAGGTACGCGTTTAAATATGGCATCCCTTCAAATTCAAATCAGCCAATAGGAGGAGAGCTACTGAAATCCTATTGGCTGATTTGAACAGCCCAAAGGATTTCAGTAGCTCTAATCCTATTAACTGATTTGAATTTGAAGAATCAAATCAGCCAATAGGAATGCAAGGGATGCCATATCTAAATGCGTACCTTGAATTCACTATTCAGTTTATGGCAGCGATAGTATGAAGAGGATCCTTCATGCTCCATTGCTCAGCTGTCGCTGGTCCTGCTCAGCGCTCATCTGCGCTCCGAGCTGGTTTATTGTGATGTGGGTTGATGGCGGATTAGGGGTTAATATACTTTATTAGTTATTGCGGTGGGGGATTGCAGTTTACAGGTAGATAGATATTGCGCATGCGTTAGGTGTTTATATTTTCAAGCAGTTACGGTGCTCACATTTTCAGCGTAAGGCTTGCTGCGCCTGCCTATGTGTGGTGAGGTGAAAATGGAGTAAAATGTCTTAGTTTTTGAGGCGTAAGTCCTTGCACTGAATACGTGATATTGATTTGCGACGTGGTTCTATGTTAGCTTATGGGAGTAAAAATTGCGGGCGACGGGTGAAATATATGCGCCGCATTTATATGTGGTGCTGTATATGTGATACCAAAACCGTGTAAAAACTGGTGCCGCCAGCTTTTGTGGGCAACGCCGCATATGTAATCTTGCCCCAGGCCTTCAGAGAGAACAATTGAAAATAAACACATTATTACTTATCACTCCTACCCCCACTGGAAATGTAATTTATTCTGTTACTATGTTTACATAGTTTTTCTAAAGCCAATACTTAAGAATTGAAATGTTCATTATTGTTGGGGATATAATGGGCAAAAACATATATTTCAAATGACAAAATAAAAGTAAAGGAGCTATTTGTAAACAATTTAATACACTTCAGCAGGCAAAATGCATAACTGGGAACAGGGGAGAATTGTTTACAGTACATTGTCCCTTTAAATTCAGTCTGCTCCTTAGACAGGAATAGGAGAAGGAATGACTTCCCCTGCACCATCTTAAGAAAAACATCACTACTAGGTGAAGTTTTGACTTTGGACATGGTAGAATGTTATTTGGAGCAAAAGAGGGCTATCCATGCTATGGCGTCTGATCAATTCTTTTGGATCAGGACCTCATTAGGCAGAGATGAGTGGAACATGATAGGTCGGTTTATTACAGCCCTTTTAAGTATGTCACTGAGAACTTGAACCAAAACACTGCCAGTCTGGGTCAATTCAAACCCTTGTTCACTCACCTTTTGAGCAAGGTGCACAATCGTGAAGTGGTTCCTGATGGCTTACTAAGTAGTGATGACTCAGCACTTGTTAAGAGGCTAAAGGAGCAGCTGGAGAACTGCCCTGAACTGACTGCTGACCACTTTGTGTGATCCCAAAATTAAGAGGAGAATTTATTTCTGAAATAATAGCTTGCTAACTTATATCGACAAACTGCTTTACAGGATGTGTGAGGTCCAAGAGAAAGGGGGCACACTGTTTGAGGAAGAAGTGCAGCAGTAGGAGAAGTAGTGATGTTGCGAACTTAAAATTTTCCGTTTGCAAACGGCGGACTCGAACTTCCGCAACCGTTCACGAACGGGCGAACCGGGCGAACCGCCATTGACTTCAATAGGCAGGCGAATTTTAAAACCCACAGGGACTCTATCTGGCCACAATAGTGATGGAAAAGTTATTTCAAGGGGACTAACACCTGGACTGTGGCATGCCGGAGGGGGATCCATGGCAAAACTCCCATGGAAAATTACATAGTTGATGCAGCGTCTGGTTTTAAGCCATAAAGGGCATAAATCACCTAACATTCCTAAAATGTTTGGAATAACGTGCTTTAAAACATCAGGTATGATGTTGTATCGATCAGGTAGTGTAAGGGTTACGCCCGCTTCACAGTGACAGACCAAACTCCCCGTTTAACACACCGCAAACAACCGCAAACAGTCCATTTGCACAACCACAAGATAGATAGATTTGATAGATACATAGATACATAGATTAGATAGATAGATCAATAGATGCAATATACATTTGATCGATACAATAGATAGATAGATTTGATAGGTAGATAAATAGATAGATTTGATAGATATATAATTTCCCAGACAGAGAATTACAAGACGTGCGGCGCCAGGGGACGTGTATATGGCATGGATTTTAGGAACCGGGAGATGGAAAAAGATGCTTGGTCGGTCCTCCTACTTCAAATTTGGGGCACTGCACGTGCAATCTACTGTGCCACCAGATATGAGTGATGTGTTAAGTAGTACTATTTTGATCAGTTTAATACCTGTTACTCCCCCTATCGGGGGAGGTGTATATGGCATGGATTTTAGGAACCGGGAGATGGAAAAAGATGCTTGGTCGGTCCTCCTACTTCAAATTTGGGGCACTGCGCGTGCAATCGTGGCCGGACTTTTAGTCGACGGCTATTTGTCCGACGGACATTTGTCTGATGGACATTTGGCCGAAACACAAGTGGCTGTCACAAAACAGTCCGGCCACGAGATAGATTTGATAGATAGATACATAGATTACATAGATCAATAGATGCTATATACATTTGATAGATACAATAGATAGATAGATAGATAGATTTGATAGATAAATAGATAGATTTGATAGATATATAATTTCCCAGACAGAGAATTACAAGACGTGCGGTCTGGGACCCATGGTAAGGTTCCCAGAGGCAGTTGCAGCGCCAGGGGACATGTATATGGCATGATTTTAGGAATCGGGAGATGGAAAAAGATGCTTGGTCGGTCCTCCTACTTCAAATTTGCGGCACTGCGCGTGCAATTTACTGTGGCACCATATATGAGTGGTGTGTTAAGTAGTACTATTCTGTAGACATGTGCACGGCTAAAAAATTCGGTTCGTTTTCGGTTCGGATCGATTCGGACTTTTCGAATTTCGGTTCGGATCGAATCGGATTCGGCAAAATTTGAATAAATTCGTTTCGGATTTATTCGGATCCGAATAAATTCGTTTCGGATTTATTCGGATTCGGCTGAATTCGGTTCTATTCGGTTCCGAAATTCGGTGTGTTTTAGTACACTAAGTCACTAACACCCATAAACTACCTATGAACCACTAAACCGAGGCCCCACGACATCGCAAACCCTATAATAACATTATTTAACCCCTAATCTGCCGATCGGATATCGCTGCAACCTACATTATAACTATTAACCCCTAATCTGCTGTCCCTAACATCGCCGACCCCTACATTATAGTTATTAACCCCTAATCTGCCCCCCCCAACGTCGCCGCAATCTAACTACAAGTATTAACCCCTAATCTGCCGACCCGATATCGCCGCCACCTACATTATAGCTATTAACCCCTAATCTGCTGTCCCTAACACCGCCGACCCCTACATTATAGTTATTAACCCTTAACCTGCCCCCCCCAACGTCGCCGCAATCTAACTACAAGTATTAACCCCTAATCTGCTGACCCGATATCGCCGCCGCCTACATTATAGCTATTAACCCCTAATCTGCTGTCCCTAACACCGCCGACCCCTACATTATAGTTATTAACCCCTAATCTGCCCCCCCAACGTCGCTGCAATCTAACTACAAGTATTAACCCCTAATCTGCCGACCCGATATCGCCGCCGCCTACATTATAGCTATTAACCCCTAATCTGCTGTCCCTAACACCGCCGACCCCTACATTATAGTTATTAACCCCTAATCTGCCCCCCCAACGTCGCCGCAATCTAACTACAAGTATTAACCCCTAATCTGCCGACCCGATATCGCCGCCGCCTACATTATAGCTATTAACCCCTAATCTGCTGTCAATAACACCGCCGACCCCTACATTATAGTTATTAACCCCTAATCTGCCCCCCCCAACGTCGCCGCAATCTAACTACAAGTATTAACCCCTAATCTGCCGACCCGATATCGCCGCCACCTACATTATAGCTATTAACCCCTAATCTGCTGTCCCTAACACCGCATACCCCTACATTATAGTTATTAACCCCTAATCTGCCCCCCCCAACGTCGCCGCAATCTAACTACAAGTATTAACCCCTAATCTGCCGACCCGATATCGCCGCCGCCTACATTATAGCTATTAACCCCTAATCTGCTGTCCCTAACACCGCCGACCCCTACATTATAGTTATTAACCCCTAATCTGCCACCCCCAACGTCGCCACAATCTAACTACAAGTATTTACCCCTAATCTGCCGACCTCAAATCGCCGCCACTATAATAAATGTATTAACCCCTAAACCGCCGCACTCCCGCCTCGCAAACACTATAATACATTTTATTAACCCCTAATCTGCCCTCTCTAACATCGCCGCCACCTACCTACAATTATTAACCCCTAATCTCCCGCCTCCAGCGTCGCCGCTACTATAATAAGGTTATTAACCCCTAAACCTAAGTCTAACCCTAACCCTAACACCCCCCTAACATAAATATAATTTAAATAAAACAAAATAAATTTACTATAGTTAAATAAATGAATCCTATTTAAAACTAAATACTTACCTGTAAAATAAACCCTAATATAGCTGCAATATAACTAATAGTTACATTGTAGCTATTTTAGCATTTATATTTATTTTACAGGCAACTTTGTATTTATTTTAACTAGGTACAATAGCTATTAAATAGTTATTGACTAATTAATAGCTACCTAGTTAAAATAATTACAAAATTACCTGTAAAATAAATCCTAACCTAAGTTACAATTAAACCTAACACTACACTATCATTAAATAAATTAACTACAAGTACCTACAATTATCTACAATTAAATAAACTAAAGTACAAAAAAACCCCCACTAAATTACAAAAAAAACCCCACTAAATTACAAAAAATAAAAAAATATTACAAGAATTTTAAACTAATTACACCAAATCTAAGCCCCCTAATAAAATAACAAAGCCCCCCAAAATAAAAAAAAATGCCCTACCCTATACTAAATTACAAAAGTTAACAGCTCTATTACCTTACCAACCCTTAAAAGGGCCTTTTGCGGGGCCTGCCCCAAAGAAAACAGCTCTTTTGCCTGTAAAAAAAAACACAATACATTACAACCCACCACCCACATACCCCTACTCTAACCCAAACCCCCCTTAAATAAACACTACCCCCCTGAAGATCTCCCTACCTTGAGTCGTGTTCACCCAGCCGGGCCGAAGTCTTCATCCGATGGGGCAGAAGAGTACATCCAGACTGGCAGAAGTCTTCATCCAAGCGGGGCAAGAAGAGGTCTTCCATCCATCATACAAGTACCAAAATACAAACAAACACTAAATTACCAAAAATAATAAAATATTACAATAATTTTAAACTAATTACACCTAATCTAAGCCCCCTACTAGCTATTAATATAGCTACAATATAACTAATAGTTACATTGTAGCTATTTTAGGATTTATATTTATTTTACAGGCAACTTTGTATTTATTTTAACTAGGTACAATAGTTATTAAATAGTTAATAACTATTTAATAACTACCTAGCTAAAATAAATACAAATTTACCTGTAAAATAAATCATAACCTAAGTTACAATTACACCTAACACTACACTATCATTCAATTAATTAAATAAATGAATCCTATATAAAACTAAAGACTTACCTGTAAAATAAACCCTATTATAGCTGCAATATAACTAATAGTTACATTGTAGCTATTTTAGCATTTAGATTTATTTTACAGGCAACTTTGTATTTATTTTAACTAGGTTCAATAGCTATTAAATAGATATTGACTATTTAATAGCTACCTAGTTAAAATAATTACAAAATTACCTGTAAAATAAATCCTAACCTAAGTTACAATTAAACCTAACACTACACTATCATTAAATAAATTAACTACAAGTACCTACAATTAAATACAATTAAATAAACTAAACTAAAGTACAAAAAACCCCCCACTAAATTACAAAAAATAAAAAAATATTACAAGAAATTTAAACTAATTACACCTAATCTAAGCCCCCTAATAAAATAACAAAGCCCCCCAAAATAAAAAAATGCCCTACTCTATACTAAATTACAAAAGTTAACAGCTCTATTACCTTACCAGCCCTTAAAAGGGCCTTTTGCGGGGGCATGCCCCAAAGAAAACAGCTCTTTTGCCTGTAAAAAAAAAACACAATAACCCCCTCACATTACAACCCACCACCCACATACCCCTACTCTAACCCAAACCCCCCTTAAATAAACCTAACACTACCCCCCTGAAGATCTCCCTACCTTGAGTCGTGTTCACCCAGCCGGGCCGAAGTCTTCATCCGATGGGGCAGAAGAGGACATCCAGACTGGCAGAAGTCTTCATCCAAGCGGGGCAAGAAGAGGTCTTCCATCCATCAGAAAAGTACCAAAAAACAAACAAACACTAAATTACCAAAAATAATAAAATATTACAATAATTTTAAACTAATTACACCTAATCTAAGCCCCCTACTAGCTATTAATATAGCTACAATATAACTAATAGTTACATTGTAGCTATTTTAGGATTTATATTTATTTTATAGGCAACTTTGTATTTATTTTAACTAGGTACAATAGTTATTAAATATTTAATAACTATTTAATAACTACCTAGCTAAAATAAATATAAATTTACCTGTAAAATAAATCCTAACCTAAGTTACAATTACACCTAACACTACACTATCATTGCATTAATTAAATAAATGAATCCTATTTAAAACTAAATACTTACCTGTAAAATAAACCCTAATATAGCTACAATATAACTAATAGTTACATTGTAGCTATTTTAGCATTTATATTTATTTTACAGGCAACTTTGTATTTATTTTAACTAGGTAAAATAGCTATTAAATAGATATTTACTGTTTAATAGCTACCTAGTTAAAATAATTACAAAATTACCTGTAAAATAAATCCTAACCTAAGTTACAATTAAACCTAACACTACACTATCATGAAATAAATTAAATAAATTAACTACAAGTACCTACAATTAAATACAATGAAATAAACTAAACTAAAGTACAAAAAAACAAACACTAAATTACAAAAGATAAAAAAATATTACAAGAATTTTAAACTAATTACACCTAATCTAAGCCCCCTAATAAAATAACAAAGCCCCCCAAAATAAGAAAAAATGCCCTACCCTATACTAAATTACAAAAGTTAACAGCTCTATTACCTTACCAGCCCTTAAAAGGGCCTTTTGCGGGGGCATGCCCCAAAGAATACAGCTCTTTTGCCTGTAAAAAAAAACACTTACAACCCACCACCCACATACCCCTACTCTAACCCAAACCCCCCTTAAATAAACCTAACACTACCCCCCTGAAGATCTCCCTACCGTGTCTTCACCCAGCGGGCCGAAGTCTTCATCCGATGGGGCAGAAGAGGACATCCAGACCGGCAGAAGTCTTCATCCAAGCAGGGCAAGAAGAGGTCTTCCATCCATCAGAAGTCTTGATCCAGGCGGCATCTTCTCTGTTCATCCATCCGGAGCGGAGCGGCAGCATCCTGAAGAGACATCCGACGCAGAGCATCCTCTTCTTTCTTGATCCGACGACTCAATGACTGTACCTTTAAGTGACGTCATCCAAGATGGCGTCCCTTGAATTCCGATTGGCTGATAGGATTCTATCAGCCAATCGGAATAAGGTAGGAAAAATCTGATTGGCTGATTCAATCAGCCAATCAGATTCAAGTTCAATCCGATTGGCTGATCCAATCAGCCAATCAGATTGACCTCGCATTCTATTGGCTGATCGGAACAGCCAATAGAATGTGAGGTCAATCTGATTGGCTGATTGGATCAGCCAATCGGATTGAACTTGAATCTGATTGGCTGATTCCATCAGCCAATCGGAATTCAAGGGACGCCTTCTTGGATGACGTCACTTAAAGGTACAGTCATTGAGTCGTCGGATCAAGAAAGAAGAGGATGCTCTGCTTCGGATGTCTCTTCAGGATGCTGTCGCTCCGCTCCGGATGGATGAACAGAGAAGATGCCGCCTGGATCAAGACTTCTGATGGATGGAAGACCTCTTCTTGCCCCGCTTGGATGAAGACTTCTGCCGGTCTGGATGTCCTCTTCTGCCCCATCGGATGAAGACTTCGGCCCGCTGGGTGAAGACACGGTAGGGAGATCTTCAGGGGGGTAGTTAACTTTTGTAATTTAGTATAGGGTAGGGCATTTTTTTATTTTGGGGGGCTTTGTTATTTTATTAGGGGGCTTAGATTAGGTGTAATTAGTTTAAAATTATTGTAATTTTTTTTATTTTTTGTAATTTAGTGTTTGTTTTTTTGTACTTTAGTTTAGTTTATTTCATTGTATTTAATTGTAGGTACTTGTAGTTAATTTATTTAATGTATTTCATGATAGTGTAGTGTTAGGTTTAATTGTAACTTAGGTTAGGATTTATTTTACAGGTAATTTTGTAATTATTTTAACTAGGTAGCTATTAAACAGTACATATCTATTTAATAGCTATTGTACCTAGTTAAAATAAATACAAAGTTGCCTGTAAAATAAATATAAATCCTAAAATAGCTACAATGTAACTATTAGTTATATTGTAGCTATATTAGGGTTTATTTTACAGGTAAGTATTTAGTTTTAAATAGGATTCATTTATTTAATTAGTTTAATGATAGTGTAGTGTTAGGTGTAATTGTAACTTAGGTTAGGATTTATTTTACAGGTAAATTTGCATTTATTTTAGCTAGGTAGTTATTAAATAGTTATTAACTATTTAATAACTATTGTACCTAGTTAAAATAAATACAAAGTTGCCTGTAAAATAAATATAAATCCTAAAATAGCTACAATGTAACTATTAGTTGTAGCTATATTAATAGCTAGTAGGGGGCTTAGATTAGGTGTAATTAGTTTAAAATTATTGTAATATTTTATTATTTTTGGTAATTTAGTGTTTGTTTGTTTTTTGGTACTTTTCTGATGGATGGAAGACATCTTCTTGCCCCGCTTGGATGAAGACTTCTGCCGGTCTGGATGTCCTCTTCTGCCCCATCGGATGAAGACTTCGGCCCGGCTGGGTGAACACAACTCAAGGTAGGGAGATCTTCAGGGGGGTAGTGTTAGGTTTATTTAAGGGGGGTTTGGGTTAGAGTAGGGGTATGTGGGTGGTGGGTTGTAATGTGGGGGGGGGGTATTGTGTTTTTATTTTTTGTAATTTAGTGGGGGGTTTTTTGTACTTTAGTTTAGTTTATTTAATTGTATTTAATTGTAGGTACTTGTAGTTAATTTATTTAATGATAATGTAGTGTTAGGTTTAATTGTAACTTAGGTTAGGATTTATTTTACAGGTAATTTTGCAATTATTTTAACTAGGTAGCTATTAATTAGTCAATAACTATTTAATAGCTATTGTACCTAGTTAAAATAAATACAAAGTTGCCTGTAAAATAAATATAAATGCTAAAATAGCTACAATGTAACTATTAGTTATATTGCAGCTATATTAGGGTTTATTTTACAGGTAAGTATTTAGTTTTAAATAGGATTCATTTATTTAATTATAGTGTAGTGTTAGGTGTAATTGTAACTTAGGTTAGGATTTATTTTACAGGTAAATTTGTATTTATTTTAGCTAGGTAGTTATTAAATAGTTATTAACTATTTAATAACTATTATACCTAGTTAAAATAAATACAAAGTTGCCTGTAAAATAAATATAAATCCTAAAATAGCTACAATGTAACTATTAGTTGTAGCTATATTAATAGCTAGTAGGGGGCTTAGATTAGGTGTAATTAGTTTAAAATTATTGTAATATTTTATTATTTTTGGTAATTTAGTGTTTGTTTTTTGGTACTTTTCTGATGGATGGAAGACATCTTCTTGCCCCGCTTGGATGAAGACTTCTGCCGGTCTGGATGTCCTCTTCTGCCCCATCGGATGAAGACTTCGGCCCGGCTGGGTGAACACAACTCAAGGTAGGGAGATCTTCAGGGGGGTAGTGTTAGGTTTTACTTAAGGGGGGTTTGGGTTAGAGTAGGGGTATGTGGGTGGTGGGTTGTAATGTGGGGGGGGGGTATTGTGTTTTTTTTTACAGGCAAAAGAGCTGTTTTCTTTGGGGCATGCCCCGCAAAAGGCCCTTTTAAGGGCTGGTAAGGTAATAGAGCTGTTAACTTTTGTAATTTAGTATAGGGTAGGGCATTTTTTTTATTGGGGGGCTTTGTTATTTTATTAGGGGGCTTAGATTAGGTGTAATTAGTTTAAAATTCTTGTAATATTTTTTTATTTTTTGTAATTTAGTGGGGGGTTTTTTTGTACTTTAGTTTAGTTTATTTAATTGTATTTAATTGTAGGTACTTTTACAGGTAAGTATTTAGTTTTAAATAGGATTCATTTATTTAATTAGTTTAATGATAGTGTAGTGTTAGGTTTAATTGTAACTTAGGTTAGGATTTATTTTACAGGTAATTTTGCAATTATTTTAACTAGGTAGCTATTAATTAGTCAATAACTATTTAATAGCTATTGTACCTAGTTAAAATAAATACAAAGTTGCCTGTAAAATAAATATAAATGCTAAAATAGCTACAATGTAACTATTAGTTATATTGCAGCTATATTAGGGTTTATTTTACAGGTAAGTATTTAGTTTTAAATAGGATTCATTTATTTAATTATAGTGTAGTGTTAGGTGTAATTGTAACTTAGGTTAGGATTTATTTTACAGGTAAATTTGTATTTATTTTAGCTAGGTAGTTATTAAATAGTTATTAACTATTTAATAACTATTATACCTAGTTAAAATAAATACAAAGTTGCCTGTAAAATAAATATAAATCCTAAAATAGCTACAATGTAACTATTAGTTATATTGTAGCTATATTAATAGCTAGTAGGGTGCTTAGATTAGGTGTAATTAGTTTAAAATTATTGTAATATTTTATTATTTTTGGTAATTTAGTGTTTGTTTGTATTTTGGTACTTGTATGATGGATGGAAGACCTCTTCTTGCCCCGCTTGGATGAAGACTTCTGCCGGTCTGGATGTACTCTTCTGCCCCATCGGATGAAGACTTCGGCCCGGCTGGGTGAACACGACTCAAGGTAGGGAGATCTTTAGGGGGGTAGTGTTAGGTTTATTTAAGGGGGGTTTGGGTTAGAGTAGGGGTATGTGGGTGGTGGGTTGTAATGTGGGGGGGGGGTATTGTGTTTTTTTTTACAGGCAAAAGAGCTGTTTTCTTTGGGGCATGACCCGCAAAAGGCCCTTTTAAGGGTTGGTAAGGTAATAGAGCTGTTAACTTTTGTAATTTAGTATAGGGTAGGGCATTTTTTTTTATTTTGGGGGGCTTTGTTATTTTATTAGGGGGCTTAGATTAGGTGTAATTAGTTTAAAATTCTTGTAATATTTTTTTATTTTTTGTAATTTAGTGTTTGTTTTTTTTTGTAATTTAGTGGGGGGGGTTTTGTACTTTAGTTTATTTAATTGTAGATAATTGTAGGTACTTGTAGTTAATTTATTTAATGATAGTGTAGTGTTAGGTTTAATTGTAACTTAGGTTAGGATTTATTTTACAGGTAATTTTGTAATTATTTTAACTAGGTAGCTATTAATTAGTCAATAACTATTTAATAGCTATTGTACCTAGTTAAAATAAATACAAAGTTGCCTGTAAAATAAATATAAATGCTAAAATAGCTACAATGTAACTATTAGTTATATTGCAGCTATATTAGGGTTTATTTTACAGGTAAGTATTTAGTTTTAAATAGGATTCATTTATTTAACTATGGTAAATTTATTTCATTTTATTTAAATTATATTTATGTTAGGGGGGTGTTAGGGTTAGGTTTAGACTTAGGTTTAGGGGTTAATAACCTTATTATAGTAGCGGGGGCGGGAGATTAGGGGTTAATAATTGTAGGTAGGTGGCGGCGATGTTAGGGAGGGCAGATTAGGGGTTAATAAAATGTATTACAGTGTTTGCAAGGCGGGAGTGCGGCGGTTTAGGGGTTAATACGTTTATTATAGTGGCGGCGATTTGTGGACGGCAGATTAGGGGTTAATACTTGTAGTTAGATTGCAGCGACGTTGGGGGGGCAGATTAGGGGTTAATAACTATAATGTAGGAGTCGGCGGTGTTAGGGACAGCAGATTAGGGGTTAATAGCTATAATGTAGGTGGCGGCGATATCAGGTCGGCAGATTAGGGGTTAATACTTGTAGTTAGATTGCGGCGACGTTGGGGGGGGCAGATTAGGGGTTAATAACTATAATGTAGGGGTCGGCGGTGTTAGGGACAGCAGATTAGGGGTTAATAGCTATAATGTAGGCGGCGGCGATATCGGGTCGGCAGATTAGGGGTTAATACTTGTAGTTAGATTGCGGCGACGTTAGGGGGGGGCAGATTAGGGGTTAATAACTATAATGTAGGGGTCGGCGGTGTTAGGGACAGCAGATTAGGGGTTAATAGCTATAATGTAGGCGGCGGCGATATCGGGTCAGCAGATTTGGGGTTAATACTTGTAGTAAGATTGCGGCGACGTTGGGGGGGGCAGATTAGGGGTTAATAACTATAATGTAGGGGTCGGCGGTGTTAGGGACAGCAGATTAGGGGTTAATAGTTATAATGTAGGTGGCGGCGATATTCGGTCGGCAGATTAGGGGTTAATAAAATAATGTAGGTGTCAGCGATAGCGGGGGCGGCAGATTAGGGGTTAATAAGTGTCAGATTAGGGGTGTTTAGAGACTCGGGGTACATGTTAGGGTGTTAGGTGCAGACTTAGTGTTTCCCCATAGGAAACAATCGAGCTGCGGTGTTAGTTTTTTTTTCAGCCGAAACTCCCATTGTTTCCTATGGGGAAATGCCGAATTTTACCGAGCTAATTCGGATTTATTCGGAGATACGGCAGCTATGTGCGGTTCATTCGGATTCTGAAGTATTTTAATTCGGAAATCCAAATCGATCCGAATCTCCGAATTTACAGAATTTTCCGAATTTCCGAATAAATCCGAAACGAACCGCACATGTCTACTATTCTGATCAGTTTAATACCTGTTACTCCCCCTATCGGGGGAGGTGTATATGGCATGGATTTTAGGAACCGGGAGATGGAAAAAGATGCTTGTTCGGTCCTCCTACTTCAAATTTGGGGCACTGCGCGTGCAATCGTGGCCAGATTTTAGCCGACGGACATTTGGCCGACGGACATTTGGCCGACGGACATTTGGCCGAAACACAAGTGGTTGTCACAAAACAGTCCGGCCACGAGATGGATAGATTTTATAGATAGATACATAGATTACATAGATCAATAGATGCAATATACATTTGATAGATACTATTGATAGTTAGATAGATTTGATAGATAAATAGATAGATTTGATAGATATATAATTTCCCAGACAGAGAATTACAAGACGTGTGGTCTGGGACCCATGGTAAGGTTCCCAGAGGCAGTTGCGGCGCCAGGGGACGTGTATATGGCATGGATTTTAGGAACCGGGAGATGGAAAAAGATGCTTGGTCGGTCCTCCTACTTCAAATTTGGGGCACTGCGCATGCAATCGTGGCCGGACTTTTAGCCGATGGACATTTGGCCGACGGACATTTGGCCGAAACACAAGTGGCTGTCACAAAACAGTCTGACCACGAGATAGATAGATTTGATAGATAGATACATAGATTACATAGATCAATAGATGCAATATACATTTGATAGATACGATAGATAGTTAGATAGATTTGATAGATAAATAGATAGATTTGATAGATATATAATTTCCCAGACAGAGAATTACAAGACGTGCAGTCTGGGAACCATGGTAAGGTTACTTCCTTTTGCACAATCGAGTGCAGGTTGGGGATTGCCTTTTGTGCAAAGAAATTTCGGCCGGGTACCTTCCACTGCGGTGTCCCCTATCAGGGGATGTGTATATGGCATGGATTTTAGGAACCGGGAGATGGAAAAAGATGCTTGGTCAGTCCTCCTACTTCAAATTTGGGGCACTGCGCGTGCAATCTAATGTGCCACCAGATAGGAGTGGTGTGTTAAGTAGTACTATTCCTATCAGTTTAATCCTGTTAAGTGTCTTCTTTTTGGTTTTGTTTTTGAAGCCACAGTGCAGCACCAGAGGCCAGAAAAATTTGGCATGTACACACGCCTGAAAAATCAGGTATTGTTGCAGCCGCTGCTGTAGCAGCGGCCAGAAAAATTGATGTTTGTTTCCCAGGCAGAAAGTGCCCTAAAACTTTGTGGCTTGAACCCTAGTTGGTGGCGGATAAGTACCGCAAGTCATCCGGCATTTGAAGATTAAATACAGCAGCGTGTGGACCATTTTTAGCCCAAGGTATCTCATCTCATCAGGCCTTTTTACTCAACTGTATCGCCCAATGTCAGTCCCTTCTGGATCCATCCCTCATTCATCTTAATAAAGGTGAGGTAATCTAGACTTTTTTGACCTAGGCTACTTCTCTTCTCAGTGACAATACCTCCTGCTGCACTGAAGGTCCTTTCTGACAGGACACTTGAAGTGGGGCATTCCAGAAGTTCTATTGCAAATTGGGATAGCTCAGGCCACAGGTCAAGCCTGCACACCCAGTAGTCAATGGGTTAATCGCTCCTCAGAGTGTCGAGATCTGCAGTTAAGGAGAGGTAGTCTGCTACCTGTCGGTCGAGTCGTTCTCTGAGGGTGGACCCCGAAGGGCTGTGGCGATGCATAGGAGTTAAAAAGCTCCACATGTCCTCCATCAACAACATGTTTGTAAAGTGTCCTGTCCTTGCAGGCGTGGTCGTGGGAGTCGGAGGATTACTTTCAGCTCTTCCCCTGTTAGATTCACGTTGTGCTGTGACATCACCCTTATACGCTGTGTAAAGCATACTTTTTAATTTATTTTGCAAATGCTGCATTCTTTCCGACTTGTTGTAATTCGGTAACATTTCTGGCACTTTATGCTTATACCGTGGTCTAGTAGTGTGGACACCCAGCACAGGTCGTTCTCCTTCAGCTTTTTTATACGAGGGTCCCTCAACAGGCACGACAGCATGAAAGACCCCATTTGCACAAGGTTGGATGCCGAGCTACTCATGTCCCGTTCCTTGTCCTCAGTGATGTCACTGAAGGTATCTTCTTCCCCCCAGCCACGTACAACACCACGGGTACCAGATAGGTGACAATGAGCACCCTGGGATGCCTGTTGTGGTTGGTCTTCCTCCTCCTCCTCAAAGCCACATTCCGCCTCTGACTCCTTTTCCTCACAATCCTCTTCCAGCGTTGCCGCAGCTCGAGCAAGCGATGCTGATAAGGCTGTTTCTGGTGGTGATGGTGACCACAACTCTTCCTCTTCACGCTCATCTACGGCTTGATAAAGCACTCTTCGCAGGGCACGCTCCAGGAAGAAAACAAATGGTATGATGTCGCTGATGGTGCCTTCAGTGCGACTGACTAGGTTTGTCACCTCCTCAAAAGGACGCATGAGCCTACAGGCATTGCGCATGAGCGCCCAGTATTGTGGCAAACAAATTCCCAGCTCCGCAGAGGCTTTCCTAGCACCCCGGTCATACAAATACTCGTTAACGGCTTTTTCTTGTTGGAGCAGGCGGTCGAACATTAGGAGTGTTGAATTCCAACGTGTTGGGCTGTCGCAAATCAAGCGCCTTACTGGCATGTTGTTTCGCCGCTGGATATCGGAAATGTGCGCCATGGCCATGTAGGAACACCTCAAATGGCCACACACCTTCCTGGCCTGCTTCAGGATGTCCTGTAAGCCTGGGTACTTATGCACAAAGCCTTGTACGATCAGATTACACACATGTGCCATGCACGGCACATGTGTCAACTTGCCCAATTTCAATGCCGCCACCAAATTACTTCCGTTGTCAGAAACCACTTTGCCGATCTCCAGTTGGTGCGGAGTCAGCCACTGATCCACCTGTGCGTTCAGGGCGGAAAGGAGTGCTGGTCCGTTGTGACTCTCTGCTTTCAGGCAAGTCAACCCCAAGACGGCATGACACTGCCGTATCCAGGATGTGGAATAATACCTGCGGAGCTGGGGGGGTGCCGTTGATGTGGAGCAAGACGCAGCAGCAGAAGAGGACTCAGCATTCCATGCTTGGCAGCCGTCAGCAGGTTTACCCAATGCGCAGTGTAGGTGATATACCTGCCCTGACCATGCTTTGTAGACCAGCTATCAGTGGTCATATGGAACCTTGCCCCAACACTGTGTGCCAGACATGTCATTACTTCCTTTCGCACAATCGAGTACAGGTTGGGGATTGCCTTTTGTGAAAAGATATTTCGGCCGGGTACCTTCCACTGCGGTGTCCCAATAGCTACAAATTTTTTGAATGCCTCAGACTCCACCAGCTTGTATGGTAAAAGCTGGCGGGCTAAGAGTTCAGACAAGCCAGCTGTCAGACGCCGGGCAAGGGGGTGACTTTGTGACATTGGCTTCTTATGCTCAAACATGTCCTTGACAGACACCTGACTGTGGGCAGATGAGCAGGAACTGCTCCAGAAGAGAGACGGAGTGGTGGATGGTTGAGAGGGGGCAAGGAGGACAGCAGTGGTTGACATGGCTGAAGATGCTGGACCAGGAGGAGGATGGCGGCTTTGAGTTTGTGTGCTGCTTCTACTCATGTGCTGATCCCATAGGCGTTTGTGATGTGCGATCATGTGCCTTCGCAAAGCAGTTGTACCTAGGTGGGTGTTGCACTTCCCACGACTCAGTTTCTTTTGGCACAGGTTGCAAATGGCATCGCTGTTGTCAGAGGCAGACACACAAAAAAAATGCCACACTGCTGAGCTCTGCGATGACGGCATTCTGGTGGTAGCAACAGCATGCGTTGATTGGAGTGCTGTCTGGCTGACCCCGGGTGCCGATGCATGCTGTCTGACTGTGCCACTAGCTCCTTGCGACGACCTCCCCCTGCTTCCAACTCGTCTCCTCCTCCTCCTCTCTGTCTCCCCATCTGAACTTTCCCCCTCTTCTTCTTCTCTTCTAGCGGGCACCCACGTGACATCCACAGACGCATCATCATCAACCGCTTCACTTGTATCTGACAAATCAACAAAGGAAGCAGCAGCGGATACAACATCAGCATCATCACACCATACGTCCATGTCTGTAATGCTGCCTGACTGAGACATATCACTGTTATCTACATCCTCTGTCAATGATGTGTCTATAAGATAGGGGGCGCCCTAAAGATTATCACTCAATTGGCTATATAGTGTATATGATAATAAGTATAATGTACAAGGGAGGACAGTATAGATAAAACTATTAATCAAATAAAAATTCAACAAAATACAAAATAAATATAATAATAAATAAATAATTATATATAAAAAAAGTCTTTGGATTGTACAAAGAAGTAATGTTGAGGCAGCAATCTGTAGCGGACCCGGCCTGGATCCAAGAGGGTAATCTATAAACAGAAAAAAAGACAGATGCGCCACATGGCCCAATATTGTTTGATCCATAGAATTAGATTATCAGATTGTATTCTATCAAACTCACAATCTTGGAAGCACTCCAATTAGTGCAGTAGGAGCAGTCTGGGATCAGTCACCCAGCAGACCGACCTCTTGGGGTGAAGATGGATATTCTGTAGTAAAACACAAGGGGACACAAAGGTGCCTATATGGCCTAGTACAGTCTTATACCAGAAGCAGTGACGCGTCGCTGTATTTTATTTTATTTCAGTAAAGTTTAATACTTTTTTAATTCAAACACTTGCTACTGTGTTTTATTTGGATCAACACATGGTCCATTGGACCTCTGCTGTCTGCCTCCTGTGGAAGCCTTGATACAGTCTGTTGGGTGACTACATTGACCCCATCCTGTCTGATTAGCATCATTGGAGATGCTTTACTTTTTGTGAGTATATATCTTACCACACACACTATTGCTTCTGGTATAAGACTGTACTAGGCCATATAGGCACCTTTGTGTCCCCTTGTGTTTTACTACAGAATATCCATCTTCACCCCAAGAGGTCGGTCTGCTGGGTGACTGTTATAGATCCCAGACTGCTCCTACTGCACTAATTGGAGTGCTTCCAAGATTGTGAGTTTGATAGAATACAATCTGATAATCTAATTCTGTGGATCAAACAATATTGGGCCATGTGGCGCATCTGTCTTTTCTTCTCTGTCAATGATGGTTGCGCATCACTAATTTCTTCCAACTGATGTGTAAAAAACTCCTCTGACATGTCAAGTGAAGCGGCTGTGGTGCTAGTGTTGGTGGTGGCGGCAGGCGGGCGAGTGGTGGTAACTTGAGAGGTGCCCGAAGATAAGCTGGAGGAGGATGGTGCGTCAAGGTTCAGAGCGGAAGCTATAGAAGATTGGGTGTCCTGTGTTAAAAAGTCAACTCCTCAGAACTTTTCGAGTTCATGGGACGTGGCCTCTGAACACTGGGCATTATTCTATGGCCATAGGGAATCACAGCACCACGAGCACGACGGCACCTGCGGGGTGGCCTGCCTCTGCCTGTCATTTTTTTTTTTAAATGTACACTTACACTACTATTAAACAAGATATGAGTGGTGCCACTGGGCAAGTGGGCACAGTATACGCTGTAAGCCTGACACAAAAAAGCAGACTGATGTTTGACAGTCCAAAAAGTTTTTATTTTTTTAAATGTACACTTACACTACTATTAAACAAGATATGAGTGGTGCCACTGGGCAAGTGGGCACAGTATACGCTGTGAGCCTGGCACACACACTGGCAGGCAGGCAACTGCAATTAGATTACACAAGCAGACTGATGTTTCACAGTCAAAAAAGTTTTTTTTTTTTTAAATTTATACTACTGTTACAACAGATATGAGTGGTGGCACTAGTTGGCAAGTGGGCCTGGCACACACGCTGGCAGGCAGGCAACTGCAATTACATTACACTAGCAGACTGATGTTTCACAGTCAATAAAGTTTTTTGTTTTTTTTTAAATTTGCGCTACTGTGACAACAGATATGAGTGGTGGCACTAGTTAACAAGTGGGCCTGGCACACACGCTGACAGGCAGGCAACTGCAATTAGATTACACTAGCAGACTGATGTTTCACAGTCAAAAAAGTTTGTTTTTTTAAAATTTACACTAATGTTACAACAGATATGAGTGGTGGCAGTAGTTGGCAGTGCACCTGGCACACACGCTGGCAGGCAGGCAACTGCAATTAGATTACACTAGCAGACTGATGTTTCACAGTATATAAAGTTTTTTTTTACAAAATTTACACTACTGTTACAACAGATATGAGTGGTGGCACTAGCTGGCTAGTGCGCCTGGCACACACGCTGGCAGACAGGCAACTGATATTAGATTACACTAGCAGACTAATGTTTCACAGTCAAAAAAGTTTTTTTTTTTTAAATTTACACTACTGTTACAACAGATATGAGCGGTGGCACTAGTTGGCAAGTGGGCCTGGTACACACGCTGGCAGGCAGGCAACTGCATTAGATTATACTAGCAGACTGATGTTTCACAGTATATAAAGTTTTTTTTTTGCAAAATTTACACTACTGTTACAACAGATATGAGTGGTGGCACTAGTTGGCAAGTGCGCCTGGCACACACGCTGGCAGATAGGCAACTGCTATTAGATTACACTAGCAGACTAATGTTTCACAGTCAAAAAAGTTTTTTTTTTTTTAAATTTACACTACTGTTTCAACAGATATGAGCGGTGGCACTAGTTGGCAAGTGGGCCTGGTACACACGCTGGCAGGCAGGCAACTGCAATTAGATTACACTAGCAGACTGATGTTTCACAGTATATAAAGTTTTTTTTTTACAAAATTTACACTACTGTTACAACAGATATGAGTGGTGGCACTAGTTGGCAAGTGGGCCTGGCACACACGCTGGCAGGCAGGCAACTGCAATTAGATTACACTAGCAGACTGATGTTTCAAAGTCAAAAAAGTTTTTTTTTTTTTTAAATTTACTCTACTGTTACAACAGATATGAGTGGTGGCACTAGTTGGCAAGTGGGCCTGGCACACACGCTGGCAGGAAGGCAACTGCGATTAGATTACACTAGCAGACTGATGTTTCACAGTCAAAAAAGTTTTTTTAAAAAAATTTACACTACTGTTACAACAGATATGAGTGGTGGCCCTAGTTGGCAAGTGGGCCTGGCACACACGCTGGCAGGCAGGCAACTGCAATTAGATTACACTAGCAGACTGATGTTTCACAGTATATAAAGTTTTTTTTACAAAATTTACACTACTGTTACAACAGATATGAGTGGTGGCACTAGTTGGCAAGTGGGCCTGGCACACGCTGGCAGGCAGGCAACTGCTGTTAGATTACACTAGCAGACTGATGTTTCACAGTCAAAAAAGTTTTTTTTTTTAAATTTACACTACTGTTACAACAGATATGAGTGGTGGCCCTAGTTGGCAAGTGGGCCTGGCACACACGCTGGCAGGCAGGCAACTGCAATTAGATTACACTAGCAGACTGATGTTTCACAGACAAAAAAGTTTTTTTTTTTAAATTTACACTACTGTTACAACAGATATGAGTGGTGGCACTTAGCAAGTGGGCCTGGCACACACGCTGGCAGGCAGGCAACTTCAGTTAGATTACACTAGCAGACTGATGTTTCACAGTATATAAATTTTTTTTTTACAAAATCTACACTACTGTTACAACAGATATGAGTGGTGGCACTAGTTGGCAAGTGGGCCTGGCACACACGCTGGCAGGCAGGCAACTGCAATTAGATTACACTAGCAGACTGATGTTTCACAGTCAAAAAAGTTTTTTTTTTTAAATTTACACTACTGTTACAACAGATATGAGTGGTGGCCCTAGTTGGCAAGTGGGCCTGGCACACACGCTGGCAGGCAGGCAACTGCAATTAGATTACACTAGCAGACTGATGTTTCACAGACAAAAAAGTTTTTTTTTTTAAATTTACACTACTGTTACAACAGATATGAGTGGTGGCACTTAGCAAGTGGGCCTGGCACACACGCTGGCAGGCAGGCAACTTCAGTTAGATTACACTAGCAGACTGATGTTTCACAGTATATAAAAAATTTTTTTACAAAATCTACACTACTGTTACAACAGATATGAGTGGTGGCACTAGTTGGCAAGTGGGCCTGGCACACACGCTGGCAGGCAGGCAACTGCAATTAGATTACACTAGCAGACTGATGTTTCACAGTCAAAAAAGTTTTTGTTTTTTTAAATTTACCCTACTGTTACAACAGATATGAGGGGTGGCACTAGTTGGCAAGTGGGCCTGGCACACACGCTGGCAGGCAGGCAACTGCAATTAGATTAAACTAGCAGACTGATGTTTCACAGTCAAAAAAGTTTTTTTAAAAAAATTTACACTACTGTTACAACAGATATGAGTTGTGGCACTTAGCAAGCGGGCCTGGCACACACGCTGGCAGGCAGGCAACTGCAGTTAGATTACACTAGCAGACTGATGTTTCACAGTATATAAAGTTTTTTTTTACAAAATTTACACTACTGTTACAACAGATATGAGTGGTGGCACTAGTTGGCAAGTGGGCCTGGCACACACGCTGGAAGGCAGGCAACTGCTATTAGATTACACTAGCAGACCGATGTTTCATAGTTTAAAAAGTTTTTATTTTTTAAATTTACACTACTGTTACAACAGATATGAGTGTTGGCACTAGTTGGCAAGTGGGCCTGGCACACACGCTGGCAGGCAGGCAACTGCAATTAGATTACACTAGCAGACTGATGTTTCACAGTCAAAAAAGTTTTTTTTTTTTTAAATTTACACTACTGTTACAACAGATATGAGTGGTGGCACTAGTTGGCAAGTGGGCCTGGCACACACGCTGGCAGGCAGGCAACTGCAATTAGATTACACTAGCAGAGTGATGTTTCAAAGTCAAAAAAGTTTTATTTTTTTAAATTTACTCTACTGTTACAACAGATATGAGTGGTGGCACTAGTTGGCAAGTGGGCCTGGCACACACGCTGGCAGGCAGGCAACTGCAATTAGATTACACTAGCAGACTGATGTTTCACAATCCAAAAAGTTTTTTTAAAAAAATTTGCACTACTGTTACAACAGATATGAGTGGTGGCACTTAGCAAGTGGGCCTGGCACACACGCTGGCAGGCAGGCAACTGCAGTTAGATTACACTAACAGACTGATGTTTCACAGTATATAAAGTTTTTTTTTACAAAATTTACACTACTGTTACAACAGATATGAGTGGTGGCACTAGTTGGCAAGTGGGCCTGGCACACGCTGGCAGGCAGGCAACTGCTATTAGATTACACTAGCAGACTGATGTTTCACAGTCAAAAAAGTTTTTTTTTTAAATTTACACTACTGTTACAACAGATATGAGTGGTGGCCCTAGTTGGCAAGTGGGCCTGGCACACACGCTGGCAGGCAGGCAACTGCAATTAGATTACACTAGCAGACTGATGTTTCACAGACAAAAAAGTTTTTTTTTTTAAATTTACACTACTGTTACAACAGATATGAGTGGTGGCACTTAGCAAGTGGGCCTGGCACACACGCTGGCAGGCAGGCAACTGCAGTTAGATTACACTAGCAGACTGATGTTTCACAGTATATAATTTTTTTTTTTACAAAATTTATACTACTGTTACAACAGATATGAGTGGTGGCACTAGTTGGCAAGTGGGCCTGGCACACACGCTGGCAGGCAGGCAACTGCAATTAGATTACACTAGCAGACTGATGTTTCACAGTCAAAAAAGTTTTTTTTTTTTTAAATTTACACTACTGTTACAACAGATATGAGTGGTGGCACTAGTTGGCAAGTGGGCCTGGCTCACACGCTTGCAGGCAGGCAACTGCAATTAGATTACACTAGCAAACTGATGTTTCACAGTCAAAAAAGTTTGTTTTTTTAAATTTACACTACTGTTACAACAGATATGAGTGGTGGCACTGCAGGCAGGCAACTGCAATTAGATTACACTAGCAGACTGATGTTTCACAGTCAAAATTACACAGGCAAAAAAAATAATTAAAAAAATTATGTTTTTGCCCTAAAAAGGGCTTTTTGGGGTGCTGTCCTTACAGCAGAGATCAGATGAGTCCTTCAGGACTGTAGTGGACACTGAATACACTAGCCTAGCTATGAATTTCCCTATAAAATCAGCAGCAGCTACACTATCCCTCCTCTCACTAAAAATGCAGGATCAGAATGAATCTAAAATGGCTGCTGTCCAAGAGCTGGGAGGGTCTGGGAGGGAGTGTCTGCTGCTGATTGGCTGAAATGGGTCTGCAGACTGTGAGATACAGGGTCAAAGTTTACTCAATGATGACGAATAGGGGGCAGATCGAACATCGCATATGTTCGCCCGCCACGGCGAACGCGAACAATCTATGTTCGCCGGGAACTATTCGCCGGCGAACTATTCGTGACATCACTATAGGAGAGCTGATGTACTATAATTTAGAGGCCTTCTTCAGTAATGCTGCTGCCTGCTGCTGCTCCTGCTGTCCCTGCTCTGTGGCGGTCAGTCAATTCCATATCCTAAGAGGAGCGGCTAGCCACTGTGTCCAACTGAGTGTTGGCATGTCTTTGTACGCTTCCTTAGAGGTGTATTGTTTAGGTTTGTGTCCTATAATCTAGGGGCCTACTTGAATACAACAACTGCCTGCTGCTGCTCTAGCTCCTGACATTCCTGCTCTATTGATGTTAGTCAATGCATTAGCAAACTGCTAGCCTCTGTGTCCAACAGAGTTTTGACATGTCTTTGTTTGCTGTCAGCATTTATTGATGTGCGGTGGACATGATACGCTATATTGAATAATGTCCGCTCCCACTTTTATAAATCGGCCCCATAGACTTTAACACGTTTGTGTTTATTTAAGTTGCTAAACCCAACATGAATTATGAATATTTCTTATTCCAATGTTCTTCACATAGAAGAATATATTCTATTTATTTTTAAATATAAATATTGGCACCCCTGCATTTCTGTCAGATAATGCACCACTTCGCCCAGAAAATTGTTGCAATGACAAATGTTTAGGCATTCTCATGTTTATTTCTTTTGTATGTATTGCTATGACACAAAAAAGTGGGGGGAAAAAAGCCAAATCTGACACATTCGACACAAAACTCCAAAAATGGACTGGACAAAATAATTGGCACCTTCTCAAAAGTGTAAGAAATAATTGCATTCCAAGTTTGTGATGCTCCTGTAATTTGTAATTAAACTCACCTGTATCAATTAACAGGTGCTGACACCAACTTTATCAGAGGCTAATCCATGTCCATTCTTGGAGCCTATTTAAGCTAGAGGACCGGGACTAAGACTAATTGGATACATTTTCTGCAATCATTATCATTGTGCATTTAATTTGCTGCAATATTTTTGTTGGGGTAATATTATTTATGCAGACTTTAGGATAGAAAATATCGTAATTATTTTATGTTTCAAAAATTAAAAAATATAAATAAAAAATATAAAATAATGGCAATTATTTTTTATGTACCGCGGTTCCAACCCTTGCTCCCTCTCTCTCCCCTCTCTCTTTTGAGCTCTCTCTTCCCTGCCCCTCTTCTTCTCTTTCCCCCCTCTCTTGCTCTCTCTCTCTCTCCCACTCTTTTGCTCTCTCTCACCCTCTTTTGCTCTCTCCCCCCTCTTTTGCTCTCTCTCCCCCCTCTTTTGCTCTCTCTCCCCCCTATTTTGCTCTCCCTCTCCCCTCTTTTGTGCTCTCTTCCTCCTCTCTTTTGCGCTCTCTCCCCCCTCTTTTGCGCTCTCTCCCCCCTCTCTTTTGCGCTCTCCCCCCCCCTCTCTTTTGCGCTCTTTCCCCTCTCATTTGCTCTCTCTCCCCCCTCTTTTGCGCTCTTTCCCCTCTCTTTTGCTCTCTCTCCCCCCTCTTTTGCTCTTTCTCCCCGTCTTTTGCTCTCTCTCCCCCCTATTTTGTTCTCTCTCCCCCCTCTTTTGCTCGCTCTCCCCCCTCTTTTGCGCTCCCTCCCCCCTCTTTTGCGATCTCTCCCCTCTCTTTTGCTCTCCCCCCCTCTTTTGCTCTCTCTCTCCCCACTTTTGCGCTCTCTCCCCATTCGTTTGCGCTCTCCACCCTCTCTTTTTCTCTCTCTCCCCCCTCTTTTGCTCTCTCTCTCCCCTCTCTTTAGCGCTCTCTCCCCCTCTCTTTAGTGCTCTCTCCCCCCTCTCTTAAGTGCTCTCTCCCCCTCTCTTTTGCACTCTCTCCCCCTTCTCTTTTGCGCTCTCTCTCCCCCTTCTCTTTTGCGCTCTCTCTCCCCCTTCTCTTTTGCGCTCTCTCTCCCCCTCTCTTTTGAGTTCTTTCCCCCTCTTTGACGCTCTCTTTCTCCACCCTCTTTTGCTCTCTCTCCCCCCTCTTTTTCTCTCTCTCCCCCTCTTTTGCTCTCTCTCCCCCTCTTTTCCACTCTCACCCCCTCTTTTGTACTCTCTCCCCTCTCTTTTGTGCTGTCTCCCTCTCTCTTTTGCTCTCTCTCCCCCCTCTTTTGCTCTCTCTCCCCCTCTTTTGCGCTCTCTCCCCCCCCTCTTTTGCTCTCTCTCCCTCCTCTCTTTAGCGCTCTCTCCCCCTCTCGTTTGTGCTCTCTCCCTCTTCTCTGTTGCACTCTCTCCCCCTTCTCTTTTGTGCTCTCTCTCCCCCTTCTCTTTTGCGCTCTCTCTTCCCCCTCTCTTTTGAGCTCTCTCTCTCTTCCTCTTTGACGCTCTCCCCCCTCTCTTTTGAGCTCTCTCTCCCCCTCTTTTGTGCTCTCTCTCCCCCTCTTTTGTGCTCTCTCTCTCCCCCTCTTCTGCTCTCTCCCCTCTTTCTTTTGCTGTCTCTCTTCCTCTCTTTTGCTCTCTCTCTTCCCCCCTCTTTTTTCTCTCTCTCTCCCTCTCTTTTTCTCTCTCTATGCCCCTCTTTTGCTCTCTCCCCCCTCTTTTTTGCTGTCTCTCCTCCTCTCTTTATCAGGCCTCTTCTGCTCTCTCTATCCCCCCTCTTTAGAGCTCTCTATCTCTCACAGTGCATCCAGCCCCACCCGACCACGCCCCACCCACCCACGTCATGCTCGCTCTCCCCCCTCTTTTGCGCTCTCTCCCCCCTCTTTTGCGATCTCTCCCCTCTCTTTTGCTCTCCCCCCCTCTTTTGCTCTCTCTCTCCCCACTTTTGCGCTCTCTCCCCATTCTTTTGCGCTCTCCCCCCTCTCTTTTTCTCTCTCTCTCCCCCCTCTTTTGCTCTCTCTCTCCCCTCTCTTTAGCGCTCTCTCCCCCTCTCTTTAGTGCTCTCTCCCCCCTCTCTTAAGTGCTCTCTCCCCCTCTCTTTTGCACTCTCTCCCCCTTCTCTTTTGCGCTCTCTCCCCCTTCTCTTTTGCGCTCTCTCTCCCCCTTCTCTTTTGCGCTCTCTCTCCCCCTCTCTTTTGAGTTCTTTCCCCCTCTTTGACACTCTCTTTCTCCACCCTCTTTTGCTCTCTCTCCCCCCTCTTTTTCTCTCTCTCCCCCTCTTTTGCTCTCTCTCCCCCCTTTTTTGCTCTCTCTCCCCCTCTTTTGCACTCTCACCCCCTCTTTTGTACTCTCTCCCCTCTCTTTTGTGCTCTCTCCCTCTCTCTTTTGCTCTCTCTCCCCCCTCTTCTGCTCTCTCTCCCCCTCTTTTGCGCTCTCTCCCCCCCTCTTTTGCTCTCTCTCCCTCCTCTCTTTAGCGCTCTCTCCCCCTCTCGTTTGTGCTCTCTCCCTCTTCTCTGTTGCACTCTCTCCCCCTTCTCTTTTGTGCTCTCTCTCCCCCTTCTCTTTTGCGCTCTCTCTTCCCCCTCTCTTTTGAGCTCTCTCTCTCTTCCTCTTTGACGCTCTCCCCCCTCTCTTTTGAGCTCTCTCTCCCCCTCTTTTGTGCTCTCTCTCCCCCTCTTTTGTGCTCTCTCTCTCTCCCCCTCTTCTGCTCTCTCCCCTCTTTCTTTTGCTGTCTCTCTTCCTCTCTTTTGCTCTCTCTCTTCCCCCCTCTTTTTTCTCTCTCTCCCCCTCTCTTTTTCTCTCTCTATGCCCCTCTTTTGCTCTCTCCCCCCTCTTTTTTGCTGTCTCTCCTCCTCTCTTTATCAGGCCTCTTCTGCTCTCTCTATCCCCCCCTCTTTAGAGCTCTCTATCTCTCACAGTGCATCCAGCCCCACCCGACCACGCCCCACCCACCCACGTCATGCTGGTCCCGCCCACGTCACGGCCGACCCCGCCCACGCCCACTCCACGCCAGATGCCAGGTGAGGTAGGCCAAGTGTGTTTGTCCTCGCGCGCAGTCTGTACTGCGCATGACAGCTTCGGACAAACACACTTGGCCTTTTATTATATAGGATATATATATATATAATATATATATATATATATATATATATATATGTGTGTATGTGTATATACACTGTGTGCAGAATTATTAGGCAAATGAGTATTTTGACCACATCATCCTCTTTATGCATGTTGTCTTACTCCAAGCTGTATAGGCTTGAAAGCCTACTACCAATTAAGCATATTAGGTGATGTGCATCTCTGTAATGAGAAGGGGTGTGGTCTAATGACATCAACACCCTATATCAGGTGTGCATAATTATTAGGCAACTTCCTTTCCTTTGGCAAAATGGGTCAAAAGAAGGACTTGACAGGCTCAGAAAAGTCAAAAATAGTGAGATATCTTGCAGAGGGATGCAACACTCTTAAAATTGCAAAGCTTCTGAAGCGTGATCATCGAACAATCAAGCGTTTCATTCAAAATAGTCAACAGGGTCGCAAAAAGCATGTGGAAAACCAAGGCGCAAAATAACTGCCCATGAACTGAGAAAAGTCAAGCGTGCAGCTGCCAAGATGCCACTTGCCACCAGTTTGGCCATATTTCAGAGCTGCAACATCACTGGAGTGCCCAAAAGCACAAGGTGTGCAATACTCAGAGACATGGCCAAGGTAAGAAAGGCTGAAAGACGACCACCACTGAACAAGACACACAAGCTGAAATGTCAAGACTGGGCCAAGAAATATCTCAAGACTGATTTTTCTAAGGTTTTATGGACTGATGAAATGAGAGTGAGTCTTGATGGGCCAGATGGATGGGCCCGTGGCTGGATTGATAAAGGGCAGAGAGCTCCAGTCCGACTTAGACGCCAGCAAGGTGGAGGTGGAGTACTGGTTTGGGCTGGTATCATCAAAGATGAGCTTGTGGGGCCTTTTCGGGTTGAGGATGGAGTCAAGCTCAACTCCCAGTCCTACTGCCAGTTTCTGGAAGACACCTTCTTCAAGCAGTGGTACAGGAAGAAGTCTGCATCCTTCAAAAAAAACATGATTTTCATGCAGGACAATGCTCCATCACACGCGTCCTAGTACTCCACTGCATGGCTGGCAAGAAAGGGTATAAAAGAAGAAAATCTAATGACATGGCCTCCTTGTTCACCTGATCTGAACCCCATTGAGAACTTGTGGTCCATCATCAAATGTGAGATTTACAAGGAGGGAAAACAGTACACCTCTCTGAACAGTGTCTGGGAGGCTGTGGTTGCTGCTGCATGCAATGTTGATGGTGAACAGATCAAAACACTGACAGAATCCATGGATGGCAGGCTTTTGAGTGTCCTTGCAAAGAAAGGTGGCTATATTGGTCACTGATTTGTTTTTGTTTTGTTTTTGAATGTCAGAAATGTATATTTGTGAATGTTGAGATGTTATATTGGTTTCACTGGTAAAAATAAATAATTGAAATGGGTATATATTTGTTTTTTGTTAAGTTGCCTAATAATTATGCACAGTAATAGTCACCTGCACACACAGATATCCCCCTAAAATAGCTATAACTAAAAACAAACTAAAAACTACTTCCAAAACTATTCAGCTTTGATATTAATGAGTTTTTTGGGTTCATTGAGAACATGGTTGTTGTTCAATAATAAAATTAATCCTCAAAAATACAACTTGCCTAATAATTCTGCACTCCCTGTATATATGAAAAAATTAAGAATATTCCAATGGTATTCATCCAAGTGAAAATATTAATCTATACAAAAATAAGAAATAAATATAATTAATTAATATAAAAAAATGATTAATATATATTAAAAAAATATTTTTTTTTGTTTTAGTTTTTTTATCATAATAAGTTACAGGGTAATAATTTAATATCAATGAATGAGGGTGATTTGAGTGAAAGAATGCATGTTTCATTCCCCAACCTTATTTCTACATTATATTAGAATTTTAAATATTAAAGAAATGCTGCTAGATCAATACCTCTATTAGGGCCAAATGGTAACTCTAGTATTTAAACTATGAATCCAATTTGTCTCTCTTTTTTTAATTGGAGAAGTCTTTCATTTCCCCAACTGGAGGGAATCTGTTCAAAAGCTTTAATAATGAGTCCTTTTGGATTCTGAGTATGATGTTCCTTAAAATGAGTGCTTAGACCATATTCAGAGGTTTCTCCTTCTATGTTCTTAATATGTTCTAGGAACCTGGTCTTTAAAGTGCGTTTCGTTCTTCCTATGCAAAAAATTTTTACAGCTGCATTTGATTTGGTAGACTACATACTCTGATTTGCAGTTCATGAAACTTGTGATTGGGACCTGGTCTTTCTCATCATTTAAGATCCATTTGTTTTCCATTTTTTATTTGCTTGTGTATTTGCAGCATTCACAATTTTTCCTTCCGCATTTAAAGAATCCTTTCACAGGGGTTAAAAATGTTCTTTGGATCATTTTTTTTTTCACAAAATATCTCTTTCAGAAAAGTGTGCCAAGAAAATTTCCCCACAAAATTACACAACCACCAGCCTGAACCGTTGATACAAGGCAGGATGGATCCATGCTTTCATGTTGTTTACACCAAATTCTGACCCTACCATCTGAATGCAGCAGATGAAATCGAGATTCCACAGACCAAGCAACGTTTTTCCAATCTTCTATTGTCCAAGTTTGGTAAGCCTGTGCGAATTGTAGCCTCGGTTTCCTGTTCTTAGCTGACCCAGTGGCCCCCAGTGTTTTCTTCTGCTGCTGTAGCCCATCTGCTTTAAGGTTTGACGTGTTGTGCATTCACACATGGTATTCTGCATACCTTGGTTGTAACAAGTGGTTATTTGAGTTACTGTTGCCTTTCTATCATCTCGAACCAGTCTCCCAATTCTCCTCTGACCTCTGACAGCAACAAGGCATTATCGTCCACACAACTGCGGCTCACTGGATATTTTCTCTTTTTCAGACCATTCTCTGTAAACCCTAGAGATGGTTGTGCGTGCTAATCCCAGTAGATCAGCAGTTTTTTTAATACTCAGACCAGCCTGTCTGTCACCAACTAACATGCCACAATCAAAGTCATTTAAATCCCCTTTATTCCCCATTCTGATGCTTGGTTTGAACTTCATCAAGTCATCTCGAGATACCTAAATGCATTGAGTTGCTGCCAGGTGATTGACTGGTTAGCAATTTGTGTTACCAAGCAATTGAACAGGTGTACCTAATAAAGTGGCCGGTGAGTGTATATACACACACAATAATCTGACATTACATGTACACACGTTAAATGCATCCCCTTTACCTTGACTAATTTTGGATCCAGGCCTAGAGAAGGGAGGCGTGAATGTTTTGCAACATTTGAAACTTAAAACAAATTTGAATGTTTTCGTTTGTTGCAAATTTTGAATATTTGTACAACATTCTAACATTTATTTAATGTAATAGTATTTTTAATGCTATATTTAAATTTAATATTCTATTCTAATGTTTCTAATTCTAATAATGCATAATTTGTATTGCATTTGCAATATTTGAATTAATAATTCTAATGCTCTCTTTCAATGTTATTACTATGCAATATTGGAAATAGAAAAAATGATATTGTTATATTTGTATCTATTATATATCTATTTACTAAATTCCCAAACACATGAACAATTGAACTTCTGAATAGTATTTGTTAAATCAATATTTGTTAAATCAAATGTTACATTCAAAATTTCAAATGTGCATATTCGATTGATTATGAACATTAAAAAATTAAAGCAGTATTTGAAAATCGGAAATACCATTCCATTACCGATTTTTAATGGATTTTTGTTCTCATCAACTTTCGATTGTACAAAACGAATGTCCACAGGACTATTCATTCTACCAAGGGAATTGCACTTTCACCAAATTCACGCATCCCTAGCCTAGAGGTAGGAAGAAGGTTACTAACAAGTAAGCAGACATCTGCCCAATTTGTTAATTATGCAATCTGTACGTGTGGAGGTATGCTGGAGAAACATAAAATATAAATATCTATTTAATATCAAGCAATTTAACTTATAACCCAAGAAAAATTCTCTTTTTCAAAATTACTCTCATGTTATGAGACCCTATTTATGAACTACCAGGAGGACAAGACTCCCTCCCGGTAAGAACTCAGCTACTTAAAGGGATATGCAACCCATTTTTTTTCTTTCATGATTCAGATTGAGCATGCAGTTTTAAGCAACTTTCTAATTTACTCTTATTATTATTATTTTTTTTATCATCATTCTCTTGGTATCTTCATTTGAAAAAGCAGGAATGTAAGTTTAGAAGTTTGCCCATTTTTGGTTCAGAACCTCGGTAGCACATGCGGATTGGTGGCTAAATTTAGCCAACAATTAGCAAGCTCTAATTGCATGCTCTGTCTGAATCATGAAAGGAAAAATGTGGGTTTCATATCCCTTTAACAAGTGTTTTGGCCTTCTAACACAAACACAAACCTAAAACACTTGATTCTGCAGCTTCATAAATGGTCTAAAATTTTCCGAAATACAATAGGCTAGATTACGAGTTTTGCGTTAAGCTGAAAAAGCATTGTTAACAGGTCCTAACGCTGCTTTTTCACTACCGCTGCTATTACGAGTCTTGCAGGTTTAGGGGAAAAGCACACTTCTTTGGCCTTACCGCAAAACAAATTTTTTCTATGTGACTTCCATAGCGCTGGTATTACGAGTCTGTCCTGGGAGGCCAAAAAGTGAGTGGTACAGCCTCTACCTCCAAGATCCCTAACGCATTCTAAAGTCAGTAATTATGGGTTTTACACTACAACGCCATAGCATAAAACTCATAACTAAAGTGCTAAAAAGTACACTAACACCCATAAACTACCTATTAACCCTTAAACCGGAATTAAGGTAGAAAAAATCCTAATGGCTGATGCAATCAGCCAATAGGATTGAGCTGGCATTCTATTGGCTGTTACAATCAGCCAATAGAATGCAAGCTCAATCCTATTGGCTGATTGGATCAGCCAATAGGATTGAAGTTCAATCCTATTGGCTGATTGCATCAGCCAATAGGATGTTTTCTACCTTAATTCCCAATTCTATCAGCCAATCAGAATCTAAGGGACGCCATCTTGGATGACGTCACTTAAAGAGATATTCATTATGAAGAAGCCCTCGTTTGAAGAGGATGCTCTGCGTCAGATGTCTTGAAGATGGACCCGCTCCACGCCGGAAAGATTAAGATAGAAGATGCCGTCTGAATGAAGACTTCTGTCCATCTGGAGGACCACTTCTGCCCATCTGGAGGACCACTTCTGTCAGCTTCGTTGAGGACATCTTGCCGCTTGGATGAAGACTTCTCCCGGTAAGTGAATCTTCGGGGGTTAGTGTTAGGATTTTTTAAGGGTGTATTGGGTGGGTTTGTTTTTTAGGTTAGGGCTTTGGCCCTGCAAAAGAGCTAAATGCCCTTGTAAGGGCAAAGCCCATCCAAATGCCCTTTTCAGGGAAATGGGGAGCTTAGTTTTTTTTTAGTTAGTATTTTATTTGGGGGGTTGGATGTGTGGGTGGTGGGTTTTACTGTTTGGGGGTTGTTTGTATTTTTTTTTACAGGTAAAAGAGCTGATTACTTTGGGGCAATGCCCCGCAAAAGGCCCTTTTAAGGGCTATTGATAGTTTAGTTTAGGCTAGGGTTTTTTTTTATTTTAGGGGGGCTTTTTTTATTTTGATAGGGCTATTAGATTAGGTGTAATTAGTTTAAATAACTTGCAATTTGTTTTTTATTTTCTGTAATTTAGTGTTTGTTTTTTGTGTGATTTAGCTAATTTAATTTATTTAATTGTATTTAATTTAGTTAATTTATTTAATTGTAGTGTAGTGTTAGGTGTTATTGTAACTTAGGTTAGGTTTTATTTTACAGGTCACTTTGTATTTACTTTAGCTAGGTAGTTATTAAATAGTTAATAACTATTTAATAACTATTCTACCTAGTTAAAATAAATATAAACTTGCCTGTAAAATAAAAATAAACCCTAAGCTAGCTACAATGTAACTTTAAGTTATATTGTAGCTAGCTTAGGGTTTATTTTATAGGTAAGTATTTAGTTTTAAATAGGAATAATTTAGTTAATGATATAAATTTTATTTAGATTTATTTTAATTATATTTCAATTAGGGGGTGTTAGGGATAGACTTAGGTTTAGGGTTTAATACATTTAACCCCTTAATGACCGGACCATTTTTCAATTTTCTTACCCTTAATGACAATGGCTATTTTTACATTTCTGCAGTGTTTGTGTTTAGCTGTAATTTTCCTCTTACTCATTTACTGTACCCACACATATTATATACCGTTTTTCTCGCCATTAAATGGACTTTCTAAAGATACCATTATTTTCATCATATATTATAATTTACTAAAAAAAATAATAAAATATGAGGAAAAAATGGAAAAAAAACACACTTTTTCTAACTTTGACCCCCAAAATCTGTTACACATCTACAATCACCAAAAAACACCCATGCTAAATAGTTTCTAAATTTTGTCCTGAGTTTAGAAATACCCAATGTTTACATGTTCTTAGCTTTTTTTGCAAGTTATAGGGCCATAAATACAAGTAGCACTTCGCTATTTCCAAACCACTTTTTTTCAAAATTAGCGCTAGTTACATTGGAACCCTGATAGCTGTCAGGAATACCTGAATATCCCTTGACATGTATATATTTTTTGTTAGAAGACAACCCAAAGTATTGATCTAGGCACATTTTGGTATATTTTATTCCACCATTTCACCGCCAAATGTGAGCAAATAAAAAAAAAACTTTAAATTTTTCACAATTTTAGGTTTCTCACTGAAATTATTTACAAACAGCTTGTGCTATTATGGCACAAATTGTTGTAAAAGCTTCTTTGGGATCCCCTTTGTTCAGAAATAGCAGACTTATATGGCTTTGGCATTGCTTTTTTGTAATTAGAAGGCCGCTAAATGCTGCTGCGCACCACACGTAAATTATGCCCAGCAGTGAAGGGGTTAATTAGGTAGGTTGTAGGGAGCTTGCAGGGTTAATTTTAGCTTTAGGGTAGAGATCAGCCTCCCACCTGACACATCCCACCCCCTGATCCCTCCCAAACAGCTCTCTTCCCTCCCCCACCCCACAAATGTCCCCACCATCTTAAGTACTGGCAGAAAGTCTGCCAGTACTAAATAAAAGGAGTTTTTTTTTTTTTTTTTTTTTATAAAAAAAATAAAATATTTTAGCTGTGATGGACTCTTGCCTTAGCCCCAACCTCCATGATCCCCCCCCCCCCAGCTCTCTAACCCTCTCCCCTATCTAATTGCGGCCATCTTGGGTACTGGCAGCTGTCTGCCAGTACCCAATTTGCACAAAAACATATAAGTATTTTTTTTTTTTTCTTTTTTGGGGGGTTTTCTGTAGTGTAGCAGCCCCCCACAATACCCCTACCCCCCTCCCCCTCCCAGATCCTTTTATATGATTTTAAAAAATATATATTCCCCCCCCCCCTCTTCCCTCATTGGTGTCAGTGGCCAGCTAATGCGCACGCGCGCCCCCGCGCGCTCCCGGCACCCGGCGTGCACATTGCACTTCTAGGAACCGGATGCCGGGTAGCGATGGGCCGCCCACCCACCTCCCTGTTGCGCTCCCACCCACCAACGAACTACCGGTGCAGAGAGGGCCACAGAGTGGCCCTCTCTGCGTCGGAGTCTTCTAAAAAGGTATTGCAGGATGCCTCCATATGGAGGCATCACTGCAATACCCTGAGAGCTGCTGGAAGCGATTGCGATCGCTTCCAGCACTCTCCTAGACAACTGACGTACCAGGTACGTCCATTGTCATTAACTACTTGTTAATGCATGACGTACCTGGTACGTCAGTTGTCATTAAGGGGTTAATATAGTGGTGGAACGTTGGGGGCGGCAGATTAGGGGTTAATAAGTGTAGGTAGGTTGCAGTGACATTGGGGGCGGTAGATTATGGGTTAATAAATATAATGTAGGTGTCGGCGATGTTGGGGGCGGCAGATATGGGTTTCATAAGTATAATGTAGGAGGCGGCGATGTCCGGAGCGGCAGATTAGGGGTTAATAAATATAATGTAGGTGTCGGCGATTTCAGGGGTGGCAGATTAGGGGTTAATAAGTGTAAGATTAGAGGTGTTTAGACTCGGGGTTCATGTTAGGGTGTTAGGTGTAAACATAAAATGTGTTTCCTCATAGGAATCAATGGGGATGCGTTACTGAGTTTTACGCTGCTTTTTTGCAGATGTTAGACTTTTACTCAGCCGGCTCTCCCCATTGATGTCTATGGGGAAATCATGCACAAGCACGTACAACCAGCACACCGCTGACATAAGCAGCGCTGGTATTGGAGTGCGGTATGGAGCAAAATTTTGCTCTGCGCTCACTTCTTGCCTTTTAACTCCAGGTTTAGAAAACCTGTAATACCAGTGCTGCAGGTAAGTGAGCGGTGAGAGAAAACTGCTTGTTAGCACCGCATAGCTCCTTATGCAAAACTCGTAATCTCGCTGATATATTTGTATGCAATTTTAAGATATTGCATCTATGCCCATATTTGGTGGTCTTGAGCTTATTTTGTGTGTTAACTACATAAGCAAGGTCACATAAATAATTAGCTGATAAACCACATTTCCCAATTCTGTTTATATCTGATGGAAAAAGGCACAAAAATTAAAATAAACTTCACTCTCAACGATTTATAGATACCTGGCTTACTTCTCAGTTATTTTTCTTTGTGCTGACTGTAGTTTAGTAGGAGCTAAATAATATTTTGAATTCTTATTTTTCTTAGGAGCTATGCTAGGTGTTTTCACTAATTACACTCCAAGGGGCGATCCTGACCTAAAATACCCCAATGTTTGTTATAAATCTTGTTTATGACTCTACAGCTTTTATTTTTCCTAGTTATAAATTTAACTTCATTGCCCTGTAAAGAATCTTGTTTATCTTTTTGTTAAATAGAGTCTTGCTATCCATTCTTTATACTTTACACATTGCTTTATTAAATAGTTCAGAATCATAACCCTTTTTCAAAAAACAATCCATTAAAAATGGAATCATATCAAAGCCCATATCCCATAAAACTCTATAGTTTAAGCAGTTTTTTAAAAACATTTTATTCTATATAGTTTAAAATGTATTTATATCTCATATACCGTTATCTAGGGCTAGATTGCGGGTGGAGCGCTATTTAGCAATCCCTCTTGCGTGCGTGTTAACTTTGCGAAATGAAGGCTTTTTGCTATTTGCTTTTTCCATTGCGTGCAAAGAGCCCCAATACCTCATATCGCTTGCACGTTACAGTAATCACGCCCCTCGTAATCTAGACCCTAGTATTTTAGACTTAACAACCCTTAGAGATAGATTATATGTGAGGCACAAATGGTTTTGCATTAGTGTAATCTTGTTTTTGCAATCCGTTTTTATTCCGCTATTACAAGTGGAGCAAAATCGCGATTGCGCTAGTTTATGCTTCAATCCTTACCCCGATCTCAGAGCTGTGGTTAACTGTTTTCCGAAGCAAAAAAGTTGCAATAAACATATCAAAAATACATTACAAAGTACAGTTACACTCATATTAACACTGCCTAATAAAAAAAAAATTTAAAAAAATGATTGCACAAAAAAGTTATAAGGGTTCAAAGGGAGAGCTCGGATGTTAGAAAAAAAAAAACGGCAGGCAAAGGGCTTTAACCTTTTAACGGAGTTAGGGTGTTGTATTCCATCTGAATTTTGCTGGGCTTTAGCGCCAAAGGATGGAATACAAAGTCCTAACCGCTTGGCTTTCCTGAAGCCACTGGCGCTTCCCTCCCTGATGGGATCGCGGTCTGGAGGGCATGCCTAGCATCATAGGGACGCCCCCCTAAGGCGATCCCATCATTGAAATCTCGTAATCATGTGCACGATCTTGAGATTTCAATTTGTTTACATTGGAACAGTTGTTCCGATGTAGACACGTTAATCCCTGCACGAAAGGGTTAACATTGAGACACATATACATTGCTAAAGATGTATTTGTTTGTAATACATATCCTATATTATAAAAGGCCAAGTGTGTTTGTCCGAAGCTGTCATGCGCAGTAGAGACAGCACGAGGACAAACATACCTGGCCTTGGATTCCCTACCTGATCTGCCGACTGCCACTGAAGTGGGCGTGGCCGAGTGTGTGTGGGGCGTGGCCGAGCGTGTGCGGGGCGTGGCCTAGCGTGAAGGCCCGTGAAGGGGGCGGGGCCGTGGGCAGGGCCGTGAAAGGCCGTGGAGAGAGCTCAAACAGCTCAAAAGAGGGAAGAGGGGGGAGAGAGAGATCAAGAGGGGAGAAAGAGAGAGAGGGGGTAGAGAGAGAGAGGGGAGATGGAGAGTGGGGAGAGAAAAAGAGGGGAGATGTGGAGAGAGAGAGAGGGGAGAGAAAGAGGGGAGAGAGAGAGAGGAGAGAGAGAAAAAGAGAGAGAGGGGAGATAGAGGGGGGGAGATAGAGAGGGGAGAGAGAAAGAGGGGAGAGAGAGGGGAGAGAGAGAGAGGGGAGAGAGAGAAGGGAGAGAGAGAGGCAGAGGGGGGAGATAGAGCGAGAGGAGAGAGAGGGGAGAGAGAGAGGGGAGATGTGGGGAGAGAGAGGGGAGCAAAAGAGGGGAGAGAGAGGGAGGAGAGAGGAGAGAGAGAGAGACAGAGGGGGAGAGAGAGAGGGGAGAGAGAGAGGGGAGATGTGGGGAGAGAGAGAGAGAGAGAGGGGGGAGAGAAAGAGGGGAGAGAGAGAGGGGGGGAGATAGAGAGAGCAGGGCCGTGAAAGGCTGTGAAGAGAGCTCAAACAGCTCAAAAGAGGGGAGAGGGGGGAGAGAGAGATCAAGAGGGGAGAAAGAGAGAGAGGGGGGAGAGAGAGGGGAGAGAGAGAGAGGGGAGATGGAGAGAGGGGAGAGAAAAGAGGGGTGATGTGGAGAGAGAGAGAGAGAGAGAGAGAGAGAGAGAGAGAGAGAGAGAGAGAGAGAGAGAGAGAGAGGGGAGAGAAAGAGGGGAGAGAGAGAGGAGAGAGAGAAAGAGAGGGGGGAGATAGAGAGGGGAGAGAGAGAGGGGAGAGAGAGGGGGGAGAGAGAGAGGGGAGAGAGAGAGAGAGAGAGAGACAGAGGGGGGAGATAGAGAGAGAGGAGAGAGAGAGGGGGGAGAGAGAGAGGGGAGATGTGGGGAGAGAGAGAGGGGAGAGAGAGAGGGGAGAGAGAGGAGAGAGAGAGAGAGAGGAGAGAGAGGGGGGAGAGAGAGGAGAGAGAGAGAAGAGAGGTGAGAGAGAGGAGGGAGAGAGAGGAGAGAGGAGAGAGAGAGAGAGAGAGAGAGAGAGGAGAGAGAGAGAGGAGAGGGGAGAGAGAGAGGAGAGAGAGAGAGGAGAGAGAGAGGAGAGAGAGGGGAGAGAGAGAGGGGAGAGAGAGAGAGAGAGAGAGAGAGAGAGAGAGGGGGGGGGGAGAGAAAGGGGAGAGAGAGAGATGGGAGAGAGATAGAGAGAGAGAGAGACAGAGGGGGGAGATATAGAGAGGAGAGAGAGAGGGGGGAGAGAGAGAGAGGGGGGAGAGAGAGAGAGGAGAGAGAGGTTGAGAGAGGGGAGAGAGAGAGAAGGGAAAGAGAGAGAGAGGGGAGAGTGAGAGGGGGGAGAGAGAGAGAGGGGAGAGAGAAAGAGAGAGAGAGGGGAGAGAGAAAGAGAGAGAGGGGAGAGAGAAAGAGAGAGAGAGGGGAGAGAGAAAGAGAGAGAGAAAGAGAGAGGGAGAGAGAAAGAAAGAAAGAGGGGAGAGAGAAAGAGAGAGGGGAGAGAGAGAGGGGAGAGAGAGAGGGGAGTGAGAGAGAGGGGAGAGAGAGAGAGGGGAGAGAGAGAGGGGAGAGAGAGAGAGAGAGAGAGAGGGGAGAGAGAGGGGAGAGAGAGGGGGGGGAGAGAGAGGGAGAGGGGAGAGAGAGAAAGAGCGAGGGGAGATAGAGAGAGTGCAAAAGAGAGGGGGGAAAGAGAGTGCAAAAGAGAGGGGGGAGAGAGAGCTCAAAAGGGAGGGGGAGAGAGAGTGCAAAAGAGAGGGGGGAAAGAGAGAAAGCAAAAGAGAGTGGGAGAGAGAGAACGCAAGGGGTGGGGACCACTGTACTGCAAAAAATGGCCCGTGTGAACGGGCTTTAGGACTAATATATATGTCTATATGTGTGCAAATATATTAATGTATTTATATGTGTATATATGTATTTACAGTCGTATATACCAGTGTTTTTCAACCAGTGTGCCGTGGCACACTAGTGTGCCGTGAGAGATCCTCAGGTGTGCCACGGCAGACTGACAACAGTGTGACATATTTTTTAAACTTTGCTTGTTTTTTACTCCCAGTGCAGGGGTAGTTTGTAGGAGGCATGGCATAACAGCACAATACATACAGTATGTGTGTGTTTGTGTGTATGTGTATACATATATGCTGTATTAGGCTACAATGTTTGATTTTTTAAACATTTGGGATGGTGGTGTGCCACAGGATTTTTTAATGTAAAAAAGTGTGCCACGGCAAAAAAAAGGTTAAAAATCACTGGTATATACACATAAAAAAACATTTTATATATATAAGTGCATTATAGCCCTTTGCATTAAAGGGACACTAAACCCAAAAAAATTCTTTCATGATTCAGGTGGAGAATACAATTTTAAACAACATTCAAATTTACTTCTATTATCTAATTTCCTTATTTTTTAGATATCCTTTGTTTAGCCACCAATCAGCTGTTACTGAACCTATCTAGATATGCTTTTCAGCAAAGAATATCAAGAGAACGAAGTAAATAAAATAATAGATGTAAATTAGAAAGTTGTTTAAAATTGCATGTTCTTTCTAAATCATGAAAGAAAAAACGTGGGTTTCATGTCCCTTTAAGTAGATGAAAACATGATAAAACATATTTATGCAATATTCATTTTTAATAAAGATTTTAACTTTGTATTAACTGTAAATATTTCACATTTGCTAATGTGAATATGCTATGTTGTTTGCGCAATGGGTGTTAGTTTTTTTTACATCAATTTATTTTTCTCCATTGACTTCTATGGGAAATGCGAAAATGTGATGGCATTTGCGTGATCTCGGGTGTTAAGTTTTTTTCGACTTCTTTTTCTCCACTGATTTCTATGAGGGAAAACATGCATGCGCACACTTAATTTAAGTTATTTTTTTTTTGCGCTTGTTGGGTTTCCGCTTGCACAAAATAACGGCTAGATTAAGAGTTGTTAGGCTTAAAAAGCAGCGTTAAGAGTTCCTAATGCTGCTTTTTAACGCCCGTTGGTATTACGAGTCTTGAAGGTATAGGCTCACCGCTCACTTTTTTTGCCAGACTTGGAAATACCGTAAATCCACTTACGTATATTGTGTATCCTATTTTTTCAATGGGACTTGCATAGCGCCAGTATTACAAGTCTGCCAAAAAGTGAGCGGTAGACCCTCTCCTGTCAAGACTGGTACCGCATTTTAAAGTCAGTAGTTAAGAGTTTTACACTACAACGCTGTAGCATAAAACTTAACTAAAGTGCTAAAAAGTACACTAACATCCTTAAACTACTTATTAACCCCTAAACCGAGGCCCTCCAGCATCGCAAACACTAGAAAAAGTTTTTAACCCCTAATTTGCCTAACCAGACATCGCCGCCACTATAATAAATATATTAACCCCTAAACCGCTGCACTCCTGCCTCGCAAACATTAGTTAAATATTATTAACCCCTAATCTGCCGTCCCTAACATCGCCAACACCTACCTACATTTATTAACCCCAATTTGCTGCCCCCAACGGCGCAGCTACTATACTAAAGTTATTAACCCATAAATCTAAGTCTAACCCTAACACCCCCTAACTTAAATATAATTAAAAGAAATCGAAATAAATATTCCTATCATTAACTAAATTATTCCTACTTAAAACTAAATACTTACCTATAAAATAAACCCTAAGCTAGCTACAATATAACTAATAGTTACATTGTAGCTATCATAGGGTTTATTTTTATTTTACAGGCAAGTTTGTATTTATTTTAACTAGGTAGAATAGTTACTAAATAGTTATTAACTATTTAATAACTACCTAGCTAAAATAAATACAAAAGTACCTGTAAAAAAAAAAACTAACCTAAAAAACTAAACTAAAAAACTAAAAAAACTAACCTAAAAAACTAACCTAAAAAACTAAACTAAGTTACAATTACACCTAACACTGCACTATAATTAAATTAATTCCCTAAATTAAATACAATTAATTCCCTAAATTAAATGCAATCAGCCAATAGAATGCCAGCTCAATCCTATTGTCTGATTGCATCTACCTTAATTCCAATTGGCTGATAGAATTCTATCAGCCAATCGGAATTGAAGGGACGCTATCTTGGATGACGTCATTTAAAGGAACCTTCATTCAGTCTTAGCCGTCGGATGAAGAGGATGCTCCGCATCGGATGTCTTGAAGATGGACCCGCTCCGCGCCGGATGGATGAAGATAGAAGATGCCCGTCTGGAGGACCACTTCACCCGGCTTGGATGAAGACTTCTCCTGGCTTCGTTGAGGACTTCGGCCCGGTTGGATGAAGACTTCTCCCGGTAAGGTGATCTTCAAGGGGTTAGTGTTAGGGTTTTTTAAGGGGGTATTGGGTGGGTTTTAGAGTAGGGTTGGTTGTGTGGGTGGTGGGTTTTATTGTTGGAGGGGATTTGTAATTTTTTTTACAGGTAAAACAGCTGATTACTTTGGGGCAATGCCCCGCAAAAGGCTCTTTTAAGGGCTATTTGTAATTTAGTGTAGGGTAGGGCTTTTTTTATTCTGATGGGGCTTTTTTATTTTGTTAGGGGGATTAGATTAGGTGTAATTAGTTTAAAAATCTTGTAATTTGTTTATTATTTTCTGTAATTTAGTGGGGGGGGTTTGGTACTTTAGCTAATTTTATTTAATTGTATTTAATTGTATTTAATTTAGGGAATTAATTTAATTATAGTGTAGTGTTAGGTGTAATTGTAACATGTTAAGATTTATTTTACAGGTACTTTTGTCTTTATTTTAGCTAGGTAGTTATTAAATAGTTAATAACTATTTAGTAACTATTCTACCTAGTTAAAATAAATACAAACTTGCCTGTAAAATAAAAATAAATCCTAAAATAGCTACAATGTAACTATTAGTTATATTGTAGATAGCTTAGGGTTTATTTTATAGGTAAGTATTTAGTTTTAAATAGGAATAATTTAGTTAATGATAGGAATATTTATTTTGATTTCTTTTAATTATATTTAAGTTAGGGGGTGTTAGGTTTAGGGTTAGACTTAGGTTTAGGGGTTAATAGCTTTAATATAGTGGCGGCGACGTTGGTGGCGGCAGATTAGGGGTTAATAAATGTAGGTAGGTGGCGGCGATGTTAGGACCGGCAGATTAGAGCTTAATAATATTTAACTAATGTTTGAGAGGTGGGAGTGCAACGGTTTAGGGGTTAAAATGTTTATTATAGTGGCAGCGACGTTGGGGGCAGCACATTAGGGGTTAATAAGTGTAGGTAGGTGGCGGCGACATTGGGGATGGCAGAGTAGGGGTTAATAAATATAATGTAGGGTTCGGCGATGTTGGGGGCAGCAGATTAGGGGTTCATAAGTATAATGTAGGTGGCTGCAGTGTCCGGAGCGGCAGATTAGGGGTTAATAATTATAATGTAGGTGTCGGCAATGTCGGGGGCGGCAGATTAGGGGTTAATAAGTGTAAGATTAGGGGTGTTTAGACTCGGGGTTCATGTTAGGGTGTTAGGTGTAGACATACATTTTATTTCCCCATAGGAATCAATGGGGCTGCGTTAGTGAGTTATACGCTGCTTTTTTGCAGGTGTTAGACTTTTTTTCAGCCGGTTCTCCCCGTTGATCCCTATGGGGAAATCGTGCACGAGCACGTAACACCAGCTCACCGCTGACTTAAGCAGCGCTAGTATTGGAGTGAGATTTGGAGCAAAATTTTGCTCAACGCTCACTACTTGTCTTTTAACGACGAGTTTATGAAAACTCGTAATACCAGCGCTATAGGTAAGTGAGCGGTGAGGGAAAACTGCTTGTTAGCACCGCACAGCCTCTAATGCAAAACTCGTAATCTAGCCGTAAGTGTTTTTGGTACTTGTAATACGAACGCAACCCAACTAGTGGAAAAAAGCTTAACTATACATTGCCACTTGTAATCTAGCCCTTAGTGAATTAGATTCCATTCAGTTAGTGTTGATTTTGTTGTATATTTTTTATGCAACTAATCACCTACTACCTAGCTATGATTTTAAACAAAGGATACCAAGAGAACAAAGCAAATTAGATAATAGAATAAATTTAGAAAGTAGTTTAAAAGTAGATGTTCTATTTGAATCATGAAATAAATTAATTGGGTTTCATGTCACTTTAACAATCTTTTTTTTTTTTTTTCTTTTCTTTATTTGGCTCCAACACAAAAGAAAAACAAAGCCCAGTGTATGCAGGCTGCATGAAATCAAGATGCAATATCACAAACAAAAGAAACACACCACGCAGGGCTGCATATAATCAAAAAACTATATAGTGTATACACTCAAACTTGCTTCTCAAATTCTTTCAATTATCTTAAATTCTTATTCATAGCTGTATTGGAATTTTCCCATTTTATAATCGTAAAAAAAAAATACGGTAATAATAATAATTGCACTAATGCGGACAAAACATAACAAAACAAAAAAAAGGAAGAAACCACACAACAACACATCCCCCCTCCCCCCCCCCCCCACTGTGCATATCCTTCAATAAGGATAACACTAATCCAACTACAGATCTGGGAATTCTTTATTTACAATGGCCAGTTCTACTGTCTCTGTACCCCGGAAAGGTAGAATTAACAGCAATTTAATTTCTTTAGGGAAACTGATAATGATGTTCAACCATTTAATCAAGAAGCGTTTGATTTGTGCCTCGGTATTTACTGAGGTATCCATCTGCTCCATGATAAGATGGTTTTTAAGCTTGTGCCTAAATTCTGTCAAATTAGGGGCCTTGGTGGATTTCCAGTATTTCAAGATCAGTAACCTGCCCACCATTATTACAGTGTTTAGATGTGAGGTGTTTTTATGTAGGCAGGCTCCAAAGTTTTCCATGCCAGATCTTCTAGAGGCTCGTCTAGGAGGACCTGTAAGAAATGTCGGACCTGAAAAAAGGGGAAAAAGTCCTTATTGGAAATCCTGAATTCTTGGGTTAAATTCTGCAGTGAGCGACATGCTCCAGAACCCCTTTCTCTCAGCTGCTCTAAATATATTAGGCCCTTTTGCTCCCATCTATTGAATTTTTTTTAATTTAAAGCCGGAGTGAAATTAGGGTTACCCACTATAGTCAAGTATTTAGAAAATTTATGATTAATATGTAGTTTTTTTAATGTTTTGAGCCAGGCCTGTATTACATTGTAAATTGCTGGCAACTGTTTGATTTTAGTTGGGCATTTATCAAGTTTACAGTGTAACAATGCTTTCAAAGAATATGGCCATACTAGGGTTTCCTCCGTTGACAGATCTGCGTAATAGTCTGCGCCTGTTAGCTAATCTAATGCTATTTTTGACACACAAACTAAATTATAGATCTCTATGTCTGGAAAAGCCAACCCCCATCAGATCTAGGCAATGATAGTTTGTTAAGCACGATGGCCTTCCTTTTTCCCCCCCCAAATATACTGTAAAAATATCTGATTAAGTGATTTTAGATCTGCCTGTTTTATTACAATTGGCAAGTTTTGCATTAGGTAAAGGAGTTTGGGGAAAATCACCATTTTAATCAAGTTAATTTTGCCGGGCAATGTTAGGTGAAATTTAGCCCAAATATCTAGGTTGCATTTAATTTTTGAAAGAATTCGCCCGTAATTTAGGTTGTACCAGTCATTACTATCTTTTGACAGTTTATTCCCCAGATAAGCAAAGGCGGCTTTAGCCTCCTTAAAATGGTGTGCCTGAAACGAGTCTTTATGCTTATTTAGTCAAAAGATTTCTGACTTCAGTGTGTTTACTTTGTATCCTGAAAATGCACTGAACTCTTGTATTATCTTAATATTATCAGCATATAGTAATGTGGTAATCTTTCTATGTCCAAGTTTAATCCCCTCTATCTCTTTCCTTATATATATTACTAAAGGTTCTAGCGCCAAATTGAAAAGGTAGGGGGAAAGTGGGCATCCCTGTCTAGAACCTTTGGAAAGTGAAAAGTTTGTAGTAGGGAAATTGTTAATCAGGACGGAAGAGTTTGAAGAGTTGTAAATTAATTGTACAAACTTTAGAAAAGCACCCTCGACCCCAAACCTGGGAAGAGCTGAAAACAGATGATCCCAGGATAGGGAGTCGAAGGCCTTCTCTGCATCAATTGATATTATTGCAGCATCTGAAATTTTCAGGATACCACTCCTAGGGGAAGAGAAATTATTTAGAATCAGTTGTAGTTTCCTTAAGTTATGTGATAGGTTCCTTCCTTGCATAAAGCCGACCTGGTCCTTGTGTATAAGGGGGCCAATAATTAACTTAAGCCTTTCGGCAAGAATACTCATCAGAATTTTATAATCACTGTTTAAAAGTGAAATCGGCCTATATGAAGTTATCTGTTCTGGATCTTTTTCTTTTTTTAAAATCCGAATAATTTGTGATGCTGTAAAATATCTAGAGCAAGGTTTCGCATCAGAATAGTAGCTGTTAAAAAGCAAAACCAACGTTTGCACTATATCTTCTGACAGGATTTTATAAAGTTGTATAGGAATCTGGTCCGAGCCAGCAGCTTTATTAAGGGCTGCTTTCTTTATAGCCTTAATTACTTTGTAAGGGGTGATTGGAGCGTTTAGCGCCTCCTGTTGCTCCCTTTCCAATTTTGGGGTTTGTATATTTTGCCAGAATTTGTCTTCACATGCTAGATCTATTTTATCTTTAGAATAAAGATCTTGAAAATATTGTAGAACAAAATTGTTAATTTCCTTAATTTTGGAAATTCTACCTAATGGTGTCTTAAGGGCTTCGATCATAAACTTCTTTTTTTAGGATTTAATGAGATTAGCCAGATATTTCCCTGCTTTCCCTCCATGTCTATAGTAAAAAAAACTGGTTCTAAGTGCGTCTTGCGCTGATCTTTGCGTTAAAAAAGTTTCTTTCCTATTTGGCTTGCTGATATAGCTTCCAAAATTCTGGAGAGGGGTCATTAACATATGTGTTATAAGCATTACGTAATTGGTTAGCTAGTTGAGAGTCCCTCATTGTCATTTTTCTTTTTTGAATAACTAGATAAGCCTTAATATCACCCCTGATCATGGCCTTAAAAGATTCACAAAGTGTTTCTGTTTGTATTGACGAGGAAACATTTATTTGGAAAAATTCTTTCCATTTTATTTTCAATTAGGCTTTAAATATAACGTTGTCTGACAGATATCTTGGGACAAACAGCCTATTGTTATTACTGCCCTGCGGGTTTCTTAAAGTGATCTTTAAAGTAAGGATTGCATGGTCTGATATAGCCACCTCTTTAATATCCGCTAACATGTCTAACCCCAGCATATTTTCAGAAACAAAAAAGTAATCTGTCCTAGTCATTGTTTGGTATGAATGGGACTCACAGGTGAAGCATCTTACATCTGGGTTCTGTATTCTCCAGATATCCTTAATGTGTAATAAACTTATAATTTTTTTAAGTAATTTAGATTCTTGTTTGCTATTTTTGTTCAACACAGGTTTAAGCCTAAAGTCGGATATGCAGTTAAGTTAAAATCTCCTGCGATAACGAGGTTTTTTGAGTGAATTGTAAGGAAAAGTGTCTGTAGATTATCCCAAAATAATCTATCTAATTTGTTTGGGGCGTAGATATTACACAGATTGAAAAGCATGCCTTCAACCATAATTTGTGAAACCATATATCTTTCATCTGGATCTAATGTTGAATCTAGGATGTTGTATTGTAAATTTTTATTAAAAAGAAATGCCACACCCTTTTTCCTGTTCTTGCACATGCTTCCTATCACTTCGCCTATCCAACCCATTTTAAGGGTATGAATGGGACTCACAGGTGAAGCATCTTACATCTGGGTTCTGTATTCTCCAGATATCCTTAATGTGTAATAAAGTTATAATTTTTTTAAGTAATTTAGATTCTTGTTTGCTATTTTTGTTCAGCGCAGGTTTAAGCCTAAAGTCGGATATGCAGTTAAGTTAAAATCTCCTGCGATAACGAGTTTTTTTGAGTGAATTGTAAGTAAAAGTGTCTGTAGATTATCCCAAAATAATCTATCTAATTTTTTCGGGGCGTTCATATTACATAGATTGAAATGCATGCCTTCGACCATAATTTGTGAAACCATATATCTTTCATCTGGATCTAATGTTGAATCTAGGATGTTGTATTGTAAATTTTTATTAAAAATAAATGCCACACCTTTTTTCCTGTTCTTGCATGTGGTTCCTATCACTTCGCCTATCCAACCCATTTTAAGTTTAATAAGTTCCGCTTCCCTCAGGTGGGTCTCCTGGAGGAAGCCGCTGGCTTATAACGGTTTAACTGGGCAACGATTTTTTTCCGTTTTTGAGGTGACGTAATGACACCGACATTCCAAGATGCCAATTTAAGTTGAAGCTTCATCTAAGCATGGGGGTAAATATATGGATAGCAGTGTGGGTGGGAAAGGGGGAGGGGGTGGAAAAAACATTTTTTATAAAGTGATGCCCTTTTTTTTTTGCAAAATTCCTGATCTCCCCAGGGATCATGATCATGGGCTCATTTTCAGTAAATATTTTGATTTTAGCTGGATATATAACTGTGGCCTTAATACCATTGGCAATAAGTTTGGAGCAAAGGGGCGTCATTTCTTTTCACTGCAGTGAGGTTTCCACCGAAAAGTCATGAAAATGGAGTATTGTTTTATCTTCTATTGTAAAAGGATTTTTTTTCCTATAGAGCTGCATGATACTGAGTTTGTCCTGGAAATTCATGAACCTTGCGATCACCGGTCTGCTCTTAATTGTACTATCAGGTATACATTTTGGGGTACCTATACGGTGAGCCCTTTCAACTGCAAGAGGGAGAGAACTAGGATCAATACCTAAAGCCAGAGGTAAAACCCTTGATATAAATTCAATGAGGTCATGAAAATCGGTGGTTTCAGGTAAACCAATAACTCTGACATTGTTGCGTCTATTTCGATCTTCAAACTCATTCAATTTATACTGGATATTAGCAAGCTGTGCTGATTGGTCCTGGATAATTGCTGCTTGTTGGTCATTAGTATCTTCTAAGTCCGTTATACGTTGTTCTGCTTCATTTAGTCTATGTGTGCAGTGTTTAACCTCATTAGTAAGATTTGATATTTCTGCTTTAAGATGTTCAAATTTTGGAATCAAAAGATCTGAGATTGTTTAACGATGTCTTGGGGTTCTGACGGGGGTACATCTACCATATTAACTAACGGAGATAGGTTTGCTGTATTGTCAGAGCTAATCCTAGTCTTCCTGTCTCTAATTTTAGACAGCATATTTGGTGAGTTTAATTTGTAACTAGTAATGAATTTGTCTATAGAGTGTGAGTGAATGTGTTGCTATGCAGAAAAAATGTGAAAAACCAAAAGTGCATAAAACCAAAAACGGAAAGGGAAAATGTGCAAATAAGAAATGTGTCATAGGTGGATAATCAAGTGTGTTTTGAGTGAGTCAGGAATTAAAAAGTTATACACTAACCCTTCGAAAGGGAAATAAGTGCATGAGCCCTAGAGTAGCCTACAGCAGACCTGTAAGGACCCTGAGCGGTTAAATATATTGTGTGTGTAATATGATGGACAAGTCCTTAAATAACAAAGCATACAAAAAGGAAATCCTTAGAGCCTAAATAATAGGGGGCAGGAGCATAATCTCCTTTACCACTAGTGAGTCCCCTGTAGCGTTTATTCTATATAGGTGATTCACCTGCTGCAGTATAAATATGTTAAATCAGTATGATTAGTAGTAGTTGGGGAACATGGGAGAGCTCTTGTTGGTTTGTTGTTTATGCCTTTAAGATATTTACAAGACGTCAATTGGGACTATAAAAAAACACTTATCTATCGTTAGTATAAACAGCTATTTTAGTGCCAGACACTGAAGAAAAAAAAAAAAAAAGAAAACACAGAAAACCAAGCTGTAAACTAGCCACAGAAGCGCTTATATCAGCGTAGCATATATGGTCATAGTTTAGGCCGAACCTTTAAATACAGCTCTCTATAGATAGCCCCTATAACTACTGTATTAACCCCTGTGTCCTGGTGTAGGCTAAATCACCAAATAACAAATAACTAAATCAGCGCATGGCTTACAACTTATTTGCAAAAAAAAAAAAAACAAAGATCAAAAGTTGGCCGTTTGGGGTGCTTTAACTTGTAGCAAATAGACTACATAGTCCAGCAGATAACCGTTCCTTTAGGATAGGCTTATACCTTTTAGCAAGTGGTTTTGTATGACTGGTAGCAAAGCAAAACAAGCAGGAAAAGTCTTACCGGATTGACAGCTTGCTTGTCAAACTAACCCTCCTTCAACTTGCCCCTACTTCTCTCCGGTACCTTGTCGTTAGATGGAGTCCGCAGGTGGTCCGGGCCCAGTATACTTGTAGAGTGGCTGTGCCATAGGGAGCTACAGCCTGGTAGAGACAATTAAATCTGCTTCCGTGAAGCTCCGTGGTACACCGGATGGTGTTACAGCAAAGTGCTCCCCGCACTGAAGTCGATCCTCTAGCTCTGTGTGGGTCTGGTAGACCCTGTTCAAACCAGCTGCCTCACCACACACTGAAGCTGTTCGATGTCAGGTCGGATGGTGACAGGTTTCCCCTCTGCGGTGCAGCAGACTATCACAGCAGCCAATACAATAATGTAGCAACTTCTCCAGCCCACGTTGTACGAAGGACCTGTCAGAGACTGATTCAGGAGCTACTGGCTAGCATCATGGGTATATGCTCCTCCCTCTAAGAGTGGCTCCTTGCTCCTTGCAGGAAATACGGTGATGCAGGTTGGGACATCTATAGCTCACCACCCTTTGCTCTTTTACCCTTCAATTTACCAGCTCGGTTTGGGGCAGTGGCAGGTAGGCACCTCTTCAGTTTCAGTGATGGGTGTGAAAGCAGATATAGGTCAAGTTATGCCTGTCTTAGCTCTCTGCTGATTGGCCCGGGTAAAAGGCCTCTCAGACACCTAGATGTAGGCTGGTTAATGTCGCTGCACCCCAATGGAGGTTGGGGGTGTGGGCAAGCTACACCGTGAGTGCTGAAATCTGGCAGCCGATAGAGCTTAACACAGCCCCAAGGAAAATGCTTGCAGAGTAGGACTATAGGGAGACTAGCTCTTTTCCAACTGAACTACAGCACGGCACCTCCGTGCCTCCTCCCCTTCCGGCCTCCTTACGTCACTTTAACAAGCTTAAAGGGATATAAAACCAGATTTTTTAATTTCATGATTAAGATAGAGCATGAAATTTTAAGCAACTTTCTTATGTATTTCTATTACACATTTTTTCCGTTCTCTTGGTATCTTTATTTGAAAAGCAGGAATATAAGCTTAGGAACCGGTCCATTTTTGGGCCAGCACCTAGGTAGTGCTTACTGATTGGTGGCTAAATGTAGATGAGGGTAACAAAATTGGTAAGGGATTTTGAATATTTGCTTTATGAAGAAAGGCTGGAAAGGTTGCAGTTACTTGTACTGGAGAAGAGGCTTCTCTATGGGTTTAGGGTTACATTAAACAAACATATACAAGGCCCATATCAGCTGTTCTGTTTATCAGTAGAACTCTGCAAAGGACAAGAGGTCACCTATTGAGACTTGAGGAATAGAAATTTCACCTACCTCCTTGTAAGAGGTTAATTACTGGAAGAACAATAAGCAAATGTAATTCTCTGCCTTGTTGTTTTAGCAAATTCAGTAAATGTCTAGATGCTTTTTTGGCAATGCAGCAAACAGGATATAACAGTATTGACAGTAAAGCATCTGTTAGGAGAGAGAGAAATCTAATTGCATCTTTGGAGTCAAGATTTTTTTTTCTTTCTTTTTGAGGCACAATTGGAAATTGTTTCAAACTAGCGGCTAGATTACGAGTTTTGTGGTAAACTGAAAAAGCAGCGCTAACAGGTCCTAACGTTGCTTTTTCACTACCGCTGGTATTACGAGTCTTGCAGGTTTAAGGGCACTGCACACTTTTTTGGCCTTGCCGCAAACCGACTTACGTAAAGTTCGTAAACCCTTTTTTTATGGGACTTCCATAGCGCCGGTATTACGAGTTTGTCGCCACTATAATAAACATATTAACCCCTAAACCGCCTCACTCCCACCTCGCAAACACTAGTTAAATATTATTAACCCCTAATCTGCCACCCCTAACATTGCCGCCACCTACAGTATACTTATTAACCCCTAATCTGCCGCAACCTACAATATATTTATTAACCCTTAATCTGATGCCCCCAACATCGCTGCCACCTACCTACATTTATTAACCCCTAATCTGCCGTCCCCAACATCGCTGCCACTATTCTAAATTTATTAACCCTTTAAACCTAAGTCTAACCCTAACTCTAACACCCCCTAACTTAAATATAATTTAAATAAATATAAATAAAATTACTATCATTACCTAAATAATTCCTATTTAAAACTAAATACCTATAAAATAAACCCTAAGCTAGCTACAATATGACTAATAGTTATATTGTAGCTAGCTTAGGGTTTATTTTTATTTTACAGGCAAGTTTGTATTTATTTTAACTAGGTAAAATAGTTATTAAATAGTTATTAACTATTTAATAACTACTAGCTAAAATAAATACAAATTTACCTGTAAAATAAAACCTAACCTAAGTTACACTAACACCTAACACTACACTACAATTAAATCAATTCTCTAAATTAAATACAATTAAATAAATTAAATTAGCTAAATCACAAAAACCCCCGCACTAAATTCACTAAATTACAGAAAATAAAAAACAATTTATAAGATATTTAAACTAATAGGTAAGTATTTAGTTTTAAATAGGAATTATTTAGGTAATGATAGTAATTTTATTTAGATTTATTTAAATTATATTTAAAGGGACACTTAACACCTGCATGCTAAAATCCTTAAAGGACCAGTCAACACATAAGATTTGCATAATCAACAAATGCAATATAACAAGACAATGCAATAGCACTTAGTCTGAACTTCAAATGAGTAGTAGATTTTTTTATAACAAATTTCAAAGTTATGTATATTTCCACTCCCCTTGTACCATGTGATGGCAATCAGCCAATCACAAATGCATATACGTATAGTCTGTGAATTCTTGCACATGCTCAGTAGGATCTGGTGACTCAAAAAGTGTAAATATAAAAGACTGTGCACATTTTTTTTAATGGAAGTAAGTTGGAAAGTTGTTTAAAATTACATGCTGTATCTGAATCATGAAAATTTAATTTAACCTGAGTGTCCCTTTAAATCTTGCTCCTTCTAATCAATCAAAATGAAGTTAGCATGAATGTCTATGCCCACTTGTCATCTTACCCCAAATTGTTCAAAAAAGTGTTTTCAATAACAATGGTATACCTGTGCTCTATGGGTGTATGCATGCCGCCATATTGTGACGTGCGTTACACACAGGTACACCAGTCACATGACATGCACGCATATTGTTCTATTATGTATTTGCTGCTTAGAAGGAATCACATCTGCAGCACACGCTCACTGTGATGCATACAACAGCAGTACATGTGATTCTTGCAGAGCGTGTGCTGCAGTGTTTGTGGAGATAATCTAATAGTAATAAGAATTATTAACACAGCAATACATAAGTTAGTAAATGCGGTGTCATGAACAAGAATTGAAAGTAACAAGCTCTGGGAAGGAAGGGGGAGATCAGACCGGAAATAAAGGATAAGTCTTGCATAGGAAAATACAAGCTCCGGTTATATACAATGGTTGCTAAGCATTCCTGACCCTGTAGTGCATAATACTGCACTGGGAGATACTTACCCTTCCAGCCCGAAAGTTAGATTACACCTTGGGCTCAAAGCATGACTCCACATGCCCGCTAATAAAAGGCAGCCTAGTCTGTCACTGCCAGGGAGCGTTTGTCACTGCTTGTCACTGCTAGGGAGCCGGCTAAGTGATTGACATTAGTTTGAACATGCTCCCCAGTATGTAGAGTTTCCAGACGCTGGTAACAGGCTGCAGTTGTGGAGTTTGCAAAAGCTCCCTGGCAGTGACAGACTAGGCTGCCTTTTGTTAGCGGGCGTGTGGAGTGACATTAGTGTGTGGAGTGACATTAGTTTTTGTTAGCCGGCTCCCTGGCAGTGACAAACGCTCCCTGGCAGTGACAGACTAGGCTGCCTTTTGTTAGCGGGCGTGTGGAGTCATGCTTTGAGCCCAAGGTGTAATCTAACTTTCGGGCTGCAAGGGTAAGGATCTCCCAGTGCAGTATTATGCACTGCAGGGTCAGGAGTGCTTAGCAACCATTGTATATAACCGGAGCTTGTATTTTCCTATGCAAGACGTATCCTTTATTTCTGGACTGATCTCCTCCTTTCTTCCCAGAGCTTGTTACTTTCAATTCTTGTTCATGACGCCGCATTTACTAACTTATGTATTGCTGTGTTAATAATTCTTATTACTATTAGATTATCTCCACAAACACTGCAGCACACGCTCTGCAAGAATCCCATGTGCTGCTGTTGTATGCATCACAGTGAGCTGCAGATGTGATTCCTTCTAAGCAGCAAATACATAATAGAACAATATGCGTGCGTGTCATGTGACTGGTGTACCTGTGTGTAACGCACGTCACAATATGGCGGCATGCATACACCCATAGAGAACAGGTATACAATTGTTATTGAAAACACTTTTTTTTAACAATTTGGGGTAAGATGACAAGTGGGCATAGACATTCATGCTATCTTCATTTTGATTGATTAGAAGGAGCAAGATTTATGGATTTTAAGCATGTGTTTAGTGTCCCTTTAAGTTAGGTTTAGGGTTAGACTTAGGTTTAAAGGGTTAATAAATTAAGAATAGTGGCGGCGGCGTTGGGGACGGCAGATTAGGGGTTAATAAATGTAGGTAGGTGGCGGCGATGTTGGGGGCATCAGATTAGGGGTTAATAAATATAATGTAGGTTGCGGCGATGTCCGGAGCGGCAGATTATGGGTTAATAAGTATAATGTAGCTGTCGGCGATGTCGGGGGAGGCAGATTAGGGGTTAATAAGTGTAAGATTAGGAGTTTAGAGTCGGCGTTCATGTTAGGGTGTTAGGTGTAAACATAAAATGTGTTTCCCCATAGGAATCAATGGGGCTGCGTTACTGAGATTTACGCTGCTTTTTGGCAGGTGTTAGACTTTTTCTCAGCTGGCTCTCCCCATTGATGTCTATGGGGAAATCGTGCACGAGCACGTACAACCAGCTCACCGCTGATTTAAGCAGCACTGGTATTGGAGTGTAGTGTGGAGCTCAATTTTGCTCTACGCTCACATTTTGTCTTTTAACGCCGGGTTTGTAAAAACCTGTAATCCCAGCACTGCAGGTAAGTGAGCGGTGAGAAAAACTGCACGTTAGCACCGCACAGCTCATAACGCAAAACTCGTAATCTGGCCTTGGGGATTTTTTCTTGACATCTTTTGGATTAACAGTAGTTATAGTTACATAAATGTGTAAAATATTGTACTTTATGGACATGAGCCTTTTTTTCAACCTATATTACTAAGTAAGTATCACCTAGATTACAAGTTGTGCGTTATGAGTCAAATAGCAGTGTTGTGGCTCATAACGCATAATTTTCCCTAATGCATTCATTACAAGTCTTGTTGGTATAGCTGTAATGCAAGCCTTTTAGCCTGTAACGCAACGTCAGTATCGGGAGCGGCACATTAGGGGTTAATAATTTTATTTAGGTGGTGGATATATCGGGAGCGGAAGATTAGGGGTTCATAACTGTAGGCAGGTGTCAGCGATGTCAGGGGCAGCAGATTAGGGGTGTTTAAATGTAGGGTTTATGTTAGGGTGTTAGGTTTAAACTGTATTTTCTTTTTCCCCATAGACATCAATGGGGCTGCGTTACGGGGCTTTTGTTTCCACGATCGCAGGTGTTAGACTTTTTGTTTGCCGGCTCTCCGCATTGATGTCTATGGGGAAAGCGTACACGAGCACGTCAAACACAGCACTTGTTTTGGGTGCGGTATGGAGCTTAAAATCTCCATATCGCCCACACAAGTCGTGTTTTTTTAAACTTGTAATGGCAGCGCTATAGGGGGTTAAATAACGCAACTTTTGTTGCGTTCTTTACTTTCCCTATAGCGCTCAAAACTCATAATCTAGCTGTCTGTGTCTGTTTTCGGATTGTTTCTTTCATTTATGAACGCATCATTTTCTAAAATTTTATATTGCAGAACTATAATGAAACAAGCAAATCAGAGTATTCTAGCAGGGATCTGGGGATCTGAGGATGCATTGATTTGATGCAACATCTGGTACAAAAACAAAAAAACACTTCCCCGGTGCTTTGGATATACATTTGACTTATGTTGTGCTCTGTCATTGTAGGATATTTTCACAAGCCGGCGCAAGAGTAGCATTATATTTTTTTGTTTTCTAAATACATAAGAATTTATATCTGTTGAAAATAGTATCTAGAAACAAGAGTCATGTTTGACAATAATCATAGGGTCAAGATATTACAGACTAGAGAACAGTGAGGTCTAGCAATACTTACCACCACAAAGCAAATATTTCCATATATCTGGAAATCAATACAATAGTTAATTTTGCTCATATTTATTTAGAGTAATAGCCAGTGTCATATGTGATTTAATTTGTTCAATAAAGGTATTGTTTCTGATTTTACTATATGTATATTCCAAAACAGATTGTACACTAATCTTACCCCAGTAGAACTACCAGATACTCATTGCATTGATAATACTTGAAAAATTTAAGATTAAAAATACAACTACTAGTGAGAAAGGCTGCCCGGAGGGCAGTCTATTGTGGTGACGGAACCACCCTGCCATTTTCAGAATCCACCTGGATGCAGCGTAATACGCTGCATCCAGGTGGATTCTTTCACCACCCTGCCATCCAGGGGATTCTGAAAAAAGCAGGGTGGTGAAAGAATCCATCCAGGTGTATTCTTTCACCACCCCTTTTGCTCTCTCTCGCCCCTCCCTTTTGCTCTCTCTCCCCCCTCTCTTTTGCTCTCTATCCCCCTCTCTTTTGCTCTCTTTCACTCTCCCCCCTCTCTTTTGCTCTCCCCCTCTCTTTTGCTCTCCCACTCTCTTTTGCTCTCTCCTCCTCTCTTTTGCTCTCTCTCCCCTTCTCTTTTGCTCTCTCTCCCCCTTCTCTTTTGGTCTCTCCCTCTCTCTTTTGCTCTCTCTCCCCCCTATCTTTTGCTCTCTCTCTCCCCCTTCTCTTTTGATCTCCCCCCTCTCTTTTGATCTCTCCCCCTCTCTTTTGCTCTCTATCCCCCCTCTCTTTTGCTCTCTCTCCCACCTCTCATTTGCTCTCTCTCTCCCCTCTCATTTGCTTTCTCTCCCTTCTGATTTGCTCTCTCTCCCCTCTCATTTGCTCTCTCTCCCCTCTCAGTCTAAGTGTTGTTAATAAAAAAAATTGAACTACAGAAAAAAATAAACAAATTATCAAAAATAAAAAAAATAAAACCTAATAGCCCTTTGTAGGGCATTGTACCAAAAAAAGTCCCCCCTAACAGTAAAACCCACCACCCACCAAACCCCCCAAAATAAATAAACCTAACACTAAAAAACCTAAACTATCCATTGCCCTGAAAAGGGTATTCAGCTCTTTTGCTGCCCATCCCTAATCTAAAAAAAAAAAAATTAAAAAAAAACTCTAACTCTAAGTCTAACCCCCAAAAATGAAAAACCTAAATTTAAATTAAGCTAAAATTACATAAAATAAAAAAATCTAATATTACAGAAAATAAAAAAATAAATTACCAAAGTTTACAAAATTAAACCTATTCCCTATGAAAATAAAAATGCGCCCCCAAAATAAAAACACCCCCTAATCTAAGAATAAACTGCCAGTAGCCCTTAAAAGGGCTTTTTGCAGGGCATTGCCCCAAGATAAACAGCTCTTTTACAGAAAAAAATCCAAGTCCCCCTAACAGTAAACCCTTTCACCCACCAAACCCCCCAAAATAAAAGAACCTAACACTAAAAAACCTAAACTACCCATTGCCCTGAAAAGGGCATTTGTTTGGGCATTATCCTTAAAAGGACATTTAGCTCTTTTACTGCTCATCCCTAATCGAAATAAAACAACTTCCCCCCCCCCAAAAAAAAAACCTTAATAAAACCTAAGTCTAACCCCCAGGTTGGTACTCACTGTTCCTGAAGTCCAGCGGAGAAGGTCCTGTTCCAGGCGGTGAAGTCTTCTTACAGGCGACTACCTCTTCTTTCTTCTTCCAGGAACAATCCGGCATGGAGCGGAGGGCGGAGCTAAAGACTGATGACCGCGGAGCTGAAGACCAGCGACCATGGAACTGAAGACCGGCAATCCTGCAACTGAAGACCAGCAACCCTGGACCGCGGAGCCATGGAGCATGGAGGATCCTCTTTGTAAGATCGCCGCCGTACACTAAATAGTTAATTCAAGGTACACGATTAAAGATGGCATCCCTTGAATTCCTTAAGGCTGATTTGATTCTTCCAATTCAAATCAGCCAATAGGATGAGAGCTACTGAAATCCTATTGGCTGATTGGAACAGCCAATAGATTGAGAGCTGCTCAAATCCTATTGGCTGAAGGCTCGTGCGGAAACAGGGGTATACGGCCCCTAAATCATGTCACCTTTTTTTGCCTTTTGTCTAGGTGGGTAGTACAGCCAATCAGATGCTTTACTGCCTGCCTTATTTAAAACAAGCAGAGCAAGCTCCCGCACTCTTACTGTAGTGTCTCTGAATAATGAATGACTTTTTGGGCAGTTCTACAGCACATGTGTAACCTGTCTTTTCTAATTCAGAGGCATTACAGTAGAGGTGCGGGAACTTGATCTCCTTGCTTTGAATGGGGTGTGTGGTACCGGTACCGGTCACCAAAGCAAAAGTTTGCGTAACTTGAGAGAGTGGGTAGGCAAGTGTGTATACTGGTGCTGTATGGGATATTATACTATTCTTTGCCTATTTTTACACCCGACTGTCACCTATAAGGTCCGTTAAAAAAACAATCACTTGTTTAGATGGAGTATTGTGTGTAATTTAAGTACTATTTATAAAACATGTATATTTACATATGAATTTCAATTAAATCTGTTGGTTGGCTAAACATACTTAAAGGAACAGTCTACTCCAGAATTTGTATTGTTTAAAAAGATCGATAATCCCTTTATTACTTATCCCCCAATTTTGCATAACCAATATGGTTATATCAATATACTTTTTAACTCTGTGATTACCTTGTATCTAAGCCTCTGTAGGCTGTCCCCTTATTTCAGTTCTTTTGAGAGATTTGCATTTTAGCTAATCAGTGCCCTCTCATAAGTAACTCCACGGGCATGAGCACAATGTTATCTATATGGCACAAATTAAATAACACCCTCTAGTTGTGAAAAACTGTCAAATGTATTCAGATAAGAGGCAGCCTTCAAGGGACTGTTCAATTTACTTCTAATATCAAGTTGACTTTGTTCTGTTGGTATTTTTTGCTGTAAAGCATACCTAGGAAGGCTTAGGAGAAGCAGCTCAAAAAGTGCAAGCTTGCTGGTGATTGGTGGCTATACACATACTGTATAGCTTTTTGCATTGGCGCACAGGAAGTGTTTAGCTAGCTTCCACTATTAACTATTTATTAAATCCCTTTAAATAGGTTAAAGCCATAGTTATATGCATGCAACTGTGCCATAATAGCGTGCTATAACACATCCCTTTAATTAAGCTCCAAAGCAAAAATTAAATATATTGAAATAAAATCTAAGGCATTTGAACTTATCACTTGCCTGTGCCTACCAGTTTAACTCTACACAGTGGTTAAGCACATACCTAAAGTAGTAGAAAGGTCATACTTGAAATGTGTATGAGTGAATTTTAATATTAAATAGATTCATTTTTGTAATTTACTTCCATTAGCAAAAATGCTTCTAGTAAGGTTATTTTATTGTTTAATATGCTGTGAGTGCCCTGAGCACCAGCATTATTATTATTATTTTATAATCATTTATTTGTATAGAATTGCAGAATTCTGTAGCCAATAAATATAGAGTAAATCAAGTCTCTATATGAGGTGCGCAAAGTTCAGAAAGGCGTTCAGTAGGTGGATGTTCCCAGAATCTTCTGAAGAAGCAGACAGCACTCTTGTATAGTGAAGGTAGGTGCCTATGAATCAAAGAGAAAGAGAGAGGCGCCTCATGGGACAGTATCGTAACAACCAGAGAAGGCAAACAATGAGGCAGCCCGTGATGGGGTATACTCACAAGGATAGCGGCATAGAGTTATGTCCTCCTCCTGCAGTTCCTTGGTGCTGTGGTTCTTATGTGTACTCACAAAGCTGTGTCCTTCAATCAAGAAGTAAGAATTCAGTTTTGATTCAGCTCTGCACCAAGGAACTGCAGGAGGAGGACAACTCTATGCGCCTTTTTTGCAGAAGCAGATTCTGAGCGGGCAGGTACCACTGGAATCATTGAAGACTGTCATTAGACGAGAGCTTTTGCATAGTCAGCAGACCTGGCAGACAAGCCTAGCATTGGCTACTCCCGGAACAGCTTTGACGTCTGATGCTGATTCTCTTTGGCCGCTGATTGGCTGAACGGACCCCGTGACCTGACGTCTCCACTCACTGCTGTGTATGTCTGTCGGGCGACCTAAAGTCCCGTCCCGCTCTACTAGGCATTCTCATATGCCGCTATCCTTGTGAGTATACCCCATCACGAGCTGCCTCATTGTTTGCCTTCTCTGGTTGTTACGATACTGTCCCATGAGGCGCCTCTCTCTTTCTCTTTGATTCCTAGAATTCTGTAGCGCTGGGTAGATATAAGGATATACAATGGCAGAGAATTGCTATGGGATGCAAAAACAGACTAAGCAAAACTAATATAGGAGGAGGAGAGCCCTGCTATGGAGACTGTACAGTCTACAGGTTGAGGCTTCAACATATTCACCAGGTCTGCATACCAAGTCCTGCGTGGCCACGCAGGAGCTAAGGGATATGAAACCGAAAACAAATTCTTTCATTATTCAAAGAGAGCATAAAGTTTTAAAAAAAGTTTCCAAATTACTTCTATTATCAAATTTGCTTAATTCTCTTGGTATTCTTTGTTGAAGAGATACTTAAGTGGGTAAAGTGTGGCAGGAAATATTGCTGCCATCGTAGGCTGACCATATTGCTGCTTTAAAAAGGGACACATATGAAAAATACATATGTCAGGGCTGTTTTCAGGGCTGTTTAAAGAAATGGTTTTGTATAAGAACCCTAACATATGTATTTTTCATATTTGTTCCTTCTTAAAGCGGCAATATGGTCAGCCTAGGTTTGTGGTAGCTTGTCACATGGACTGTAGTTGCAGTAGGGAGTCAAGGCCAATCAAGAAATATTTGGGTAGGATGAGGAGAGATGGTAAACCTCTCTGAATAGGTGAGTTTTCAAAGAATGTCTTAAGCTATACAGGGTTGGAAACAGTCTCATTGAGCAGGGTAGAGAGTTCCAGAGGACAGAAGTCTTGGAGACGAGAGGGACGTAAAGATAATAGGAGTGAAGAGACGTATGTCAGAAGTTGATCGAAAAGGATGGGTCAGGGAGTATTTGGGGATGAGAAAGGAAATATTGTTGGGAATGAGGCTGTTGAGTACATTATAGATTAGGGTTCATTCTTTAAATTGTATTCTGGAGTGTATGGGGAGTAGAGACTGGCAGAGCGGAGCAGCTGATGTAGATCAGCGATTTAATGGATGAGTCTAGCTGAAGTATTTATGATAGATTGGAGGGGAAAGTGGCGGTGTTTGGGAAGGCCATTTAGAAGTAGATTGCCGTAGTCAATCTGTGACAAAATGAGAGAATGAATTAGCAATTTTGCAGTTTCTTGAGTAAGGAAAGGACTAATTCTAGTGATTAGAGATTTCGTAAAATTTAAATTTTTCATTTTAGTTCATTTTCATTCATGGTCGCGTTCTTTTCAGATGAATTTGTTTGATATTTTTGTTTCAAACTAAAATATTTGTTTTGAGCTACAGTGCAGCTTCTTGCCATTTTTCTTTATCTGAAGCTGTAATAAGCTATATTAGCTTCAATTTTATCATTCTATGTCATTCTTAAACCTATTCTTTATTTTAATTATTATAATTTTTGTGCAAGGCATTTTCAGCAAAACTAAAAGTTTACTTGAAGATGCAGGCCCCTATTTAAGAAAGGTTTTGCGGACCTGATCCGACAGTGCGGATCAGATCCGCAAGACCTCGCTGAATACGGAGAGCAACGCCGCCCCCTGCTGACTCGCGGCCAATCGGCCGCCAGCAGGGAGGTGTCAATCAACCCGATCGTACTCGATCAGGTTGAATTGTGGCGATTCCTGTCTGCCTGCTCAGAGCAGGCGGACAGGGTTATGGAGCAGCAGTCTTTAGACAGCAGCTCCATAACTTGTGTTTCTGGCGAGTCTGAAGACTCGCCAGAAACACGGGCCGTCAAGCTCCATACGGAGCTTGTTAAATGGGCCCCATTGTAACTAACTAGCATATTATATTTATTATAAGTAAAGTTTTTTTTTTATAGTATAACTGTACCAGTATAAAAAAACTGAGTGCATCTTCACAACAAACAGATTCAGTAAATAACTGGTTATTAATGCTATGAAAAAGTAGAATAAAATGTATATATACGAAGTGCAAAGTCAGCAGCCACTTATACAACAAAAGGCTTAATACATATTTACTAATTTATGAGCAAGCTTTAAACAAAAGACTTGTATTTTAACTCAGACAAATAAGATGTAGTGTACTATACTATATTTAAGTCCAATTAGTAAACTTTTTTTTTTTTTAAATTGTATAATGGGGGGGGGGGGGGCAACTGCTATTGCTATGCTGCTAACACAGTTATGAATATAACATTGATTTGAGCCTCAGGGGTGCGATCCGATATACGGTGTAGTTTTCGGTGCAAGCAAGGGCACCCGCGCCAACCGTAGTTTCACCTCACACATCGGGGTATTACTTTTACCCCGCCGGCAGTTGCTAAAGTGCCGTAATTCTGATAAACTAGCAATGTCCAGAAATGAGCGTAACTTTAGAAACTGCCTGCGCCTAAAAAAACTACCTAAAATATTAAATATCCTGTAACTGTCTAACCTGCCTCCCAAACATAAGCCCAACACATATCCGCAATCCCCCTCTCACTCCTAATAATAAATGTATTAACCCCTAGACCGACAACCCCCCACAACGCAATAAGCCTAATTATTAACCCCTAAACCGCCATAGCCCACACCGCAATAAACCTATCCTAGTATTAACCCCTAAACTGCCGCTCCCGGAGCCCACTGCCACCTACATTATATTTATTAACCCCTAAACCGCCGCTCCTGGAGCACACCGCCACCTACATTATATGTATTAACCCCTAAACCGCCATTCCCGGACCCCGCCGCACCTAAATAAAGTGTTTAACCCCTAAACCGCCGCTCCCGGAGCCCACTGCCACCTATATTAAATTTATTAACCCCTAATCTGACCCCCCTACACCGCCACCACCTACATTAAATATAGTAACCCCTAATCTGACCCACATACACCGCCGCCACCTACATTAAATATAGTAACCCCTAATCTGACCCCCCTACACCGCCGCCACCTACATTAAATATAATAACCCCTAATCTGACCCCCCTACACTGCCGCCACCTACATTAAATATAATAACCCCTAATCTGACCCCCCTACACCGCCGCCACCTACATTAAATATAATAACCCCTAATCTGACCCCCCTACACTGCCGCCACCTACATTAAATATAATAACCCCTAATCTGACGCCCCTACACTGCCGCCACTTACATTAAATATAGTAACCCCTAATCTGACACCCTTACACCGCCGCCACCTACATTAAATGTATTAACAGCTAATCTGACCCCCCACACCATCGCCACCTACATTAAATGTATTAACATCTAATCTGAACCCCCCTACACCACTGCCACCTACATTAAATGTATTAACACCTAAAAAATGTATTAACACCTAATCTGACCCCCCTATACCGCGGCCACCTACATTAAATGTATTAACACCTAAACCTAAATCTAACCCTAACACCCCTCTAACTTAATTATTATTTAAATAAATAAAATAACTATACTAAAATAGCTACAATATAATTAATAATTACATTGTAGCTATTTTAGGATTTATTTTTATTTTACAGGCAACTTTGTATTTATTTTTACTAGGTACAATAACTATTAAATAGTTAATAACTATTTAATAGCTACCTAGTTAAAATAATTACAAAATTACCTGTAAAATAAATTCTAACCTAAGTTACAAATACACCTAACACTACACTATCAATAAATTAATTAAATAAATTAACTACAATTATCTAAAATAAAATACAATTAAATAAACTAAACTATAGTACAAAAACCCCCCACTAAATTACAAAATTAAAAAAATATTACAAGAAGTTTAAACTAATTACACCTAATCTAAGCCCCCTAATAAAATAAAAAAGCCCCCCAAAATAAAAAAAATGCCCTACCGTATACTAAATTACAAATAGCCCTTAAAATGGCCTTTGGCAGGGCATTGCCCCAAAGTAATCAGCTCTTTTACCTGTAAAAAAAGAACAATCCCCCCCCCAACATTACAACCCACCACCCACACACCCCTACTCTAAAACCCACCCGATCCCCCCTTAAAAAACCTAACACTACCCCATTGAAGATCACCCTACCTGGATCTGTCTTCACCCAGCCGGGCCGAAGTCTTCATCCGATCCGGGCACAAGTGGTCCTCCAGCCGGGCAGAAGTCTTCATCCAATCGGGGCAGAAGAGGTCCTCCATCCGGCAGAAATCTTCATCCAAACGGCATCTTCTATCTTCATCCTTCCGGCAAGGAATGGCTCCATCTTGAAGACCTTCGGCGCAGAGCATCCTTCCTGCACGACGACTACCCGACGAATGGCTGGTCCTTTAAATGACGTCATCCAAGATGGCGCCCCTCGAATTACTATTGGCTGATAGGATTCTATCAGCCAATTGGAATTAAGGTAGGAAAAATCTGATTGGTTGATTTAATCAGCCAATCGGATTGAAGTTCAATCCGATTGGCTGATTGGATCGGCCAATAGAATTGACCTCGCATTCTATTGGCTGATTCAATCAGCCAATCGGATTGAACTTCAATCCGATTGGTTGATTAAATCAACCAATCGGATTTTTCCTACCTTAATTCCGATTGGCTGATAGAATCCTATCAGCCAATTGGAATTCGAGGGACGCCATCTTGGATGACGTCATTTAAAGGATCAGCCATTCGTCGGGTAGTCGTCGTGCAGGAAGGATGCTCCACGCCGGAGGTCTTCAAGATGGAGCCGTTCCTCGCCGGAAGTATGAAGATAGAAGATGCCGCTTGGATGAAGATTTCTGCCGGATGGAGGACCTCTTCTGCCCCGATCGGATGAAGACTTCTGCCCGTCTGGAGGACCACTTGTGCCCGGATCAGATGAAGACTTCGGCTCAAGGTAGGTTGATCTTCAATGGGGTAGTGTTAGGTTTTTTTAAAGGAGGTTTTTAGAGTAGGGGTGTGTGGGTGGTGGGTTGTAATGTTGGGGGGGGATTGTTCTTTTTTTTTACAGGTAAAAGAGCTGATTACTTTGGGGCAATGCCCCGCAAAAGGAGGCGGACAGGGTTATAGAGCAGCGATCTTTAGACCGCAGCTCCATAACTTGTGTTTCAGGCGAGTCTGAAGACTCACCAGAAACACAGGCCCACAAGCTCCCTACAGAGCTTGTTAAATGGGCCCCTCAGTCTGCAATAAGTTTAAATTGCCCTTTCACTTCCCTCCCTCCCCCTGAGAATGCAGGTTGGCTAGAAAATGTCACAGGCTTCCACTGACAGGCTGAGATAAACTGTCAATCTATTCTGCTGCTCTTTCCTGATTTACATTCATTTGATAATGCCTGCTTGCTTCATAAAAACAGCAAACATCAACCAAAAACAAAAAACAAAACTTTTAAATGAAAATAAAGTGTTTTTATTTTCTTTTTCCGAATTTTTTTTTAATTCTGTTTTTGATCGGTTTAGTTTTCGGTAAAGAAATTAAAATAATGAAAACACCATTTTCGTTATTTTCTTTGATTTTTCCGAACATAAATGCACATGTCTAGAAATGATGCATAGGTGTGCATGGCAGGATTTTGTAAACGCGTGTATATCTGGAGTGAATGTGACTTCAGAGTTAAGTTTTACCCCAATACAGCGGACCTGGGGTAAGGTGTTGAGAATAAAGGCTCAAACTGTATGAGAAATGTCAGGTGTTTGATGTCTTGTAGAAGGGGGGGGGGGAGCAGCTCAGTTTTACACAGATTGAGTGAGGTTGTATGAAGAAATCCAAGAGGAAATTACAGAGAGACAGTTGGTAATCTTGTTGAACAAAGAGGGAGAAATATCATGAGAGGAAAGATAGGTTTAAGTATCATTACCAGCATATAAATGGTACTGGATCTCAAAGGAGGATATAAGTTTGCCAAGGGAGGATGTATAGCTATAAAAAAGCAAGGGACCATAAGAAAGAGCCTTGTGGTACTCCAACTGAGAGGGGCAAAGGATCAGAGGATATGCTGTTAAAGAAAACTCTCAACAGGCATGGTGTTTGAACCCTGATGCTCTAATCATACATAGCATATGTACGTATGCCTCTTAAACAGTAATACATTTTACTAGCGGTATTTTAGTTGATGGAAGTGTATTGCAGAAATGCTTTTATTTAAAAAATAAATGCACCTTTGCACATATCAGTTTTGACCTTTCTATCCCTTTAAAGTCAACCCCAGAGCAATTATGCTCTGCAAGCCATGATATAAACAAAGGATTGAGCTCTCATCCTATTAGCTGATTGGAACAGCCAATAGGATGAGAGCTGCTCAAATCCCATTTGATGATTTGATCTTTTTATTTTGATAGGGCTATTAGATTTGGTGTAATTCGTTTTTATTTTTGATACTGTGGTTTTTTGTTTTTTTTAATTTAGTGTTTTTTATTTTTTGAAACAGCGTTTTTTTTTTTTAAATTTATCTATTGGGTACTTGTAAAGCGCAAACTAATCACCTGTGAGGGTCTCAAGGCGCTATGGGAGGGGGGAGAGGGGGGCTAAGGGAAGACGATTCAGTCAAAGAGCCAGGTCTTGAGGTCTTTCCTGAAGTTTGTAAGGGAGGTGGATTGTCTGAGGTGCAACGGGAGGGAGTTCCATGATCTTGCTGCCATATAGGAGAAGGGTTTTCCTCCAGCTGTTTTTTTCTTGATGTGGGTGATCACTGCGCGTGCTTGGTCGGCAGAGCGGAGTTGTCTGGAGGGGGTATAGAAATTGACATGGTGGTTGATGTATTCAGGACCGATATTGTGGAGGGCCTTAAATGTATGGGTTAGGAGCTTGAAGGTGATTCTTTCATTGACGGGGAGCCAGTGTAGGTTCCTTAGGTGTTTGGTGATGTGGTTTTGGTGAGGGATGTTGAGGCTGAGTCTGGCCGAGGTGTTCTGGATGCGTTGGAGTCGTTTCTGGAGTTTGATGGTGGACCCGGCATAGAGTGCATTGCTGTAGTCCAGTCGACTACTGACGAGGGCATGGGTGACAGATTTTCTAGTTTCGGTGGGGAGCCACTTGAAGATTTTTCGCAGTAGGTGGAGTATGTGAAAACAAGTCGAAGAGACAGCGTTGACTTGGCGGTCCATGGAAAGTGATGAGTCGAGGATGACGCCTAGATTTCATGCGTGATGTGTTGGAGTTGGAGGGTGTCCGAGGGCTGTGGGCCACCAGGAGTCATCCCATGCAGATTTTGTGGGTCCAAGGAGGAGGATTTCGGTCTTGTCAGTGTTGAGTTTCTTGTTGGATTTCGGTCTTGTCGTGGACGTTTTCTTGGAGGTGCAGGGGTCTTGGGTGAGTGAGATGATTAACTGGGTGTCGTCAGCATAGGAGATGATGTTGAGGTTGTGTTGTCAGACGATGGCGGCGAGGGGGGCCATATAGATGTTGAAGAGGGTGGGGCTAAGAGAAGAGCCTTGGGGTACGCCGCAGCTGATTGCTGTGGGATTGGAGGAGAAGGGTGGGAGTCTGACTTCTGCCGCTGAGGAAGGAGGTGATCCATTCCAGGGCCTTATTGTGGATGCCGGCATCGTGTAGGCGCGTGAGGAGGGTGCTGTGGTCTACAGTGTCGAATGCGGCTGAGAGGTCTAGATCAAGAGTCGCCAACCTTTCGGACATCAGGGACCACTAAACTCACAATTTTGAATCCCGTGGATCACTAACATGATTTTTTTAAAAAGGTACAAACCTCTATAATGTGTGTGTGTGTGTGTGTATATATATATATATATATATATATATATATATATACACACATTCACACATACTGTACATAACTAGTATAACCATAGCTAAGTTTACATTATGTATATATTTACACATTTTTAAGAGTATTTTTTTAGAATTAACTAATTGAATGAAAGAACTGAGGGGTACTTCCGAATGACAGATGAAGGGTGAGTGCCAACTTTTGAGCTGCAAATAGAGAGGCAGAAAGTGGGAATAAAACAATTATGTTTAAAATGACCACAAGACTTACAAGTTACTTCCCCAGTTAGGAATTATTCAAAACTACTTATGATCATGGACAGAGATTGGAGTCATAAATTAAGTTATATCATAAAGCTCTCAATATGGATGTGTGCTAACCATGACTGATGTTACTGGCAATTACTATAATACTGGTGGGATATGGCTGATCTGCTGGATGGCAATTAATGGAATTCAGGTAGAATGGCTTTGTGTGCTGGAAATTTATTAGAATGAAAAATAATTAATATTTAATAATAAAAAAAAGAAAATGGAGGGGAGGAAGACAAACAGTGATGTAAATCTAAGTCCATCTGAAGGAATTAAGAAAACTATTACAAAGAGACAGGTAAAGGAAAGAAAATAAATTAAATATAAGAGATGCAATTTTTTTCAGATTTTCTTTTTTTATATACTATACTTCCACTATTTCAAGCCAAGACTATATCAACCTCTCTGAGCAGCGTGCTGGGCAGGAGGAGTTATATATATAATCTAGCAATGCAAGCTGTGCAGTACTATGCAACGTGCGTAGTAATTTAACTCCTCCATCGGTTTTCACTGATGTCCAGACAGGCACTGTAGGAAGTTGCAGTGCGACGAGGGTGACACCATCAGAGAAGATTAATTCCTACTTGATGGTGTCAGGGACCACCAACATCTTCTCGTGGACCACCAGTGGTCCAGGGACCACTGGTTGGCGACCGCTGGTCTAGATGGATGAGGGCGGCAGTCTCTCCTTGGTCGAGCAGGGCATGGATGTCATCTGTGGTGGCGAGGAGGGCGGTCTCGGTGCTGTGATTGCTCCTGAAACAGGATTGGGAGGGGTCCAAGATGTGGTTGGTCTCAATGTGGTTAACAAGTTGTGCGTTGATGGCCTTCTCGATTACTTTGGCTGGAATGGGGAGTAGAGAGATGGGATGGTAGTTTTTAGGATCTATGGGGTCAGCTGTGGGTTTCTTCAGCAGGGATTTCAGCTCTGCATACTTCCAGTCATCTGGGAAGGTACCAGTTTTGATGGAGCAGTTTATGGTGAGGCAGAGTTTGTGGGCGAGGGTAAAACCCGCTTTGTTGAATATGTAGTGCGGGCATGGGTCGAAGGGTGCTCCGGAGTGGATAGATTTCATGATTCTGAGTGTGTCCTCCGTGGTGTGGGGGATCCAGGTAGTCTGTAGACGGTGGCGGGTGGTGGGTTTGCGTGAGGTGGGGGTGGGTGGGTCGGCAGTGAGTGGTGAGTTCTGGAGCTCGAGATGTTGATAATCTTGTGGTGGAAGTAAGTAGCGATGTTGTCGCAGAGGTCCTGGGAGGGTGGGATGTCGTTAGTGTCACTGTTGGGTTTGGAGAATTCCTTGATGACTTTTAACAGCTCCTTACTGTTGTGGGTTTTGGTGTGGATTCTGTCTAGGATAGCAGTTTTATTTGTGGTTTTTATGAGGTGGTGGTGGGTGGTGATGGCTTCTTTGTAGGCGGATTTGTCCGAGGGGGACTTGCTGGATCTCCATGTTTAGTAATTTTTAATAGTATATTTAAATAATTTGAGTAGTGTTAGGGTTTTCATTATGTAATATAGTTAATTTAATTGCTAGTTAGGGTAGGTTAATTAATAGTTTAATATAGGTTTATTTCAATTCTACATGTAAGTTTAAATTTATTTTAAGATAGGGATGTTGTAATTTTAATGTAAAGTTAGCGGGTTGTTAGGTTTAGGGGTTAATAGCTTAATTTAGTTTATGGCGATGTAGGGGGCTGGCGGTTTAGAGGTTAATTGTTTTAGTTAATGGTAGTGATGTGGGAGGCCAGAAGTTTAGGTGTTAATAACTTTATTAAAGTAGCGGCGGGGTCCGGGAGTGGCGGGATAGGGGTTAATAACTTTATTATAGTTGCAGCGGGGTCCGGGAGCAGCGGGATAGGGGTTAATAACTTTATTACAGTTGTGGTGGGGTCCGGGAGCTGCAGGATAGGGGTTAAACATTTTAGTATAGTGGTGGCATTTAGTGACAGGGTATAAATAAAGTTGGTAAAAAGCCAAATAGCAGCGAGATCGATGACTGTTAGTTAACAACATTCCGATGCTCATCGCCCTGTACTTGGTGCGTGGCTTTTTGCTGGCTATTTTTATAAATATGGAGATCGTATTCAGGTCCGCGGCCGCAATGTAAGGCGAGCGTATTAGTGCCGGCGAATGCAGAATAGTTGAGGCTTTGATAAATATACTCCATAGATTGGTGGCTACACACATATGATATCCGTGATTAGCACTGCGTCCTATTTTCAGCTCCACATCGGAAGTGTATTAATAGTGTGGTGCTGACTTTAACTATGTGTTAAACCTATTAAACATATTGTTATCTGAAAGAAATGGGGCAATAATAAAATGCTCAATTCCATTGGTATATTTCTTTATTGTTCTTTTATGTCCATTAGATAATAGACACAGATTCATTTAATAGTTTGAGTTATGTTGGCTAGATGGCATCTACACTATTTAACCCCTTGGCACCACAGATAAAATCCCTTTATCGCTCTAGTTACTTTAACTTTTATTTATAAAGACTAGACGTGCAATTTGTTACTCGAATACCAAAAATGGAAACAATCAGCAGCATTTGTTTCTCTCCAGAGTCAGATTTATTAGGAAAAAGTGCAACGAACAAATATTGGAATTTGCTGGAAAGAAGTGAATGCTGCAGACTGCGACTATTTTCGGCATTCGTTTACCTAACAAATTGCACGTCTAATAAAGAGTACTATTAACACAATTTCATTAAGATTTCAGAACCCACATGTTCCCTATCTTGCTTCAATTTCTTTTATGTGTATTGAATATATTACACAGACAAACAGAATGTTAATCATTTTAGAAATTATAGTGTACCAAGTGCTTGAGCCATTGATGGCATCTAAATTAAATTAGAGATGAATCTGTACCAATAAACTATGGTGAAAGAATCAATGTTCACCGCTGCAGTAATTCATAGCACATCTCAATTTGTAAATAATATTAATTGTTCAATTTCAGGTTGGACAATTCCCAATACTGGGCAGCTAATATTTATCAAGTGAAGCAGAAAATATGTACAATGTTTTACAGTCTGTGCTTAGTTTAATTTGGCTAGGAAACATATTTTTACAGAAAACCATATACATAACTTATTTTTTATGGAAATCACTGTTATTCATGTTGCCAGATGTTTGGTGGAAGTATATTATATATCTTTTCAAAATCTTGCTGTATTCAACATTTAAAGCCTGGAAGCACTATTTTAAAATTCATCTAAATTTACATTTTTAAACTACCAAAATAGCTGGGCAAATTTATTCTACAATCAACACAACATTTCATCAGTCACTATTGTCAGAGATTCATTTAACTATGTTCCCATTACTAAAAAAAGAATGGTGAACAAAAATGTGTTTAGTAAGATAAATGTCCTACAGATTGATTGTAATTCTGGGATCTGAGTATGAAACACACTTAGTATTTTTTTTTTAATTACCTTATCATAGTAGGAAGAGGCTTACCCATCTTAAATATATTCTTTTTTATATATTTATAATCAGATATTTCATACAAGGTATTCCATCCACAATGTACTTGTTAGATATGTGCACGAAAGAAACAATTGTTTCATCCAAAAGATTTGTTTTGAATTATTCTCAGTGTTCAGTTCATCCGAAATTCATTCATATGTTAATATTATTATTATTAACAGGTATTTGTAGAGCGCCAACAGATTCCGCAGCGCTATAAACATAGGCGGTATACAAGGTAACATTTATAGGGGTCAGATAGGTAGAGGGCCTTGCCAAGAGTTGCACTGTTGTAGTCAGCTCTTATGAAGGTTAATTACAAACAGCTGGGCTCATAGGCTTACATGCTAAGGGGTTCAAGGCGATGTATTTGTATCAGATAAATATAGGCTGTGTATTTGTTAACACTATTTCCAATGGGAAAAGCAAATATAAACAATTAATATTAACAAAAATATTACATTATAGAATTTGAACAATTAAAAGAATATGCAACTCTATGGCATCTATTTATCAAGCAGTCAACCGCAAATATGCTGGAATTCTGCAGCGTATTTCTGGTGAGCATGATTCGCCTTAGTTATCAAACCCTACAGACCGGCAAAAGTAGAATTTAGTGACGTAACATACGATCAGTCCGACACAGATCGATGCTTACGTCATTACAGATGTTCCAAACGCAAGTTCGGCACAATCTGACTACTTTTGTAAGTTATCAAAAGTCTACCAGGTACGCTCGCCACTATTCTGGCCCAGCGTACCTGGTTTTCAATCCGCCGCCCTGGAGGCGGCGGATGCCATAGGAATCAATGGGAGTCGGAAAGCAGCGAAAGCTCATGTTCGCTGCTGCCCGATATCCCATTGATTCCTATGGGAATGTTTACACCTAACACCCTAACATGTACCCCGAGTATAAACACCCCTAATCTGCCGCCCCTTACACCGCCGCCACCTACATTATACTTATTAACCCCTAATCTGCTGACCCAATACCGCCGCCACCTACAATATACTTATTAACCCCTAATCTGCCCTCCACACACTGCCCCCAACTAAATAAAAGTTATTAACCCCTATCCCGCCGCTCCCGGACCCCGCCGCCACCTAAATAAAAGTTATTAACCCCAATCCCGCCGCTCCCAGACCCCGCCGCAACTAAATAAACTTATTAACCCCTAAACCGCCGTTCCCGGAGCCCACCGCCACCTACATTATACTTATTAACCCCTAATCTGCCCCCCTACACCGCTGCCACCTACATTATACTTATTAACCCTTAATCTGCCCCATACACCGCCGCTACCTACATTATACTTATTAACCCCCTAATCTGCCTCCCCAACACTGCCGCCACTATATTAATTGTATTAACCCCTAAACCTAAGTCTAACCCTAACCTTAACACCCACTAACTTAAATATAATTTAAATAAATGTAAATAAATATTATTATCATTAAATAAATTATTCCTATTTAAAACTAAATACTTACCTATAAAATAAACCCTAAGATAGTGTCATAAATCTTTATTAGCTTGTTTATTGGATAGCTATAGCTTTAAGGGTTCATATCTTTGTCTAATATGTCATACTGAGTACTATATCTTTAAGGGGCGGTTATTGACTTGTCACTCTGCTATTTAAACCTCTCACCTGCCTTACTAATTGCTTGGTAATTTTTCTGTGTATCCTCAAGCCTGCTTGTAATCTGGTTACTACGCCTCACTATCTTGTGCATTTGTCTCTGCTGCTGTCCGTTACCTGTGACGCTCCATCCGCTCATCTGTCAAGCCTCCCTGACTGCCGGATCTAACGGATTCATCCGCGGTGACGTCACACGCCGAACACCATCGGAATTTCACTGGCTTCTTCTCCTCACTATAGCCAGATGTGCTGCAACTACCCGGAGACTTCAGAACTTATCTGGTGACCTCATTCTACCTCTCCTATTACTGTACAGTAAGTTAACTTGTATAGAGAAATCCTATAATAATTAGCATATGCACTATCCTTAACCGGTGCTTAGTTTCATATCCTCTGCTGCCACTGTTGCCTCCGGCTGCATTAGAGGTTCATGATACTATTTCTCACCTACAACAAATGAAGCCCTTGTACTGTATATTTATTGCTAAGAATCACAGCATAATCTTTTCTGCCATCTCAGTACAAGTACTACTACATGACCACACTTAAGTTTTATCCTATCTTACCTGTATTGAACCACAGTTGGGTTCTATAAATAATAAAGTCAATTTCCCTTTTTTGTAGGGATTATCTGAATTACTAGCAATTTGTGACATTATTACCAAGCCAATCAATATGAACCCATGTGCAAACCCTCATAGACAAGGTAGAAACCAATACATTAGCCCTTAATAACCTGCAGCAAGAAAACACTTCACTTAAAGCCTATATTAAAGACATAGCAGACAAACAAAAGGTTGACTCTCAGCCAGAACCTAATATCAGTCCCCCTGATAAATTCTTTGGGTAACGAAAGCTATTTAGAGAATTCAGGAATCCCTGTTATTTAATGTTTACTTTAAAGCCTAAAACTTTCCCCACAGACCATATCAAAGTCCTTACTGCTATATCATACCTCAGGGGTGAGCCACGTCTATGGGCTAACTTTTTTTTCGAAACCAATGACCCTGTGTTGCATTCCTTAGATGCCTTTTTCACATCAATGCCTCAGTTATATGATGACCCATATAAACAATTAACAGCCGAGAATGCTATGAGATCTTTAAAACAGCATAAAAGACCTGTGGAAGACTATATCACAGAATTTAAAAAGTGGTCTAAGGACACAGGCTGGAATGAGCTGTCATTAAAAAAACAATTTTGTCTGGGTTTATCAGATTCTTTGAAAGATGAGATAGCAAGGGTCCAACTTCCAGAAACATTAGAAGAACTTATTAACTTATCCATAAGTTTAGATAGGCGTTTAAGAGAACGCAGACATGAGCGTACTATAAGTGAGAATTTGTCTAGGCGCCCATCTACACTCATACCCACATACACTAGATCACCATCTAGGGCTACAACAGAACCTATGGAGATAGGGGTTCTCAGGGGTCCTCTCACCCCTCAAGAAAAACTCTGTAGAAGAAGCAACAATTTGTGCATGTACTGCGGGTCCCCTGAACACACTGTGAAGGACTGTCCTCCTCTCTTGCGCCAGAAGACGGGTAAGACCTGTGTTATGAGCACTACTTCTACCCCTAACTTAAGAGACTCAAGCCATTGTTCTTTATCTGTTCTCTTACAGTGGGAGACCCAGAGACTTCATTCCAAAGCAATTATTGACTCCGGAGCAAGTTCTAATTATATAGATTTAGACTATTCACTTGTAAATAAAATCCCAGTAATTAAAAAACACACACCAGTTTCAGTGCATGTTATTGACGGCACTTAAATGTCATCTGGTCCTATATGCTATCAGACCATTCCCATCAAAGTTACCACTGACACAAACCATACAGAGTTCATAACTTTTGATGTAATTCCCTTAGCTATTTTCCCTCTCATTTTGGGTTATTCTTGGTTATGTCTGCATGATCCCAAAATCTCCTGGGTTACTTCTGATATACTATTTAATTCTGAATATTGTAAATCAACTTGCCAACTCCAACACCACATACTACAGAGAATAATGTACCTTCTGAATATTCTGATTTCCTCAAGGTATTCAGTAAAAAAGAGTCAGAGAACTTACCTCCTCACCGTAAGTATGACTGCCCTATAGACTTACTGCCTGGTGTGGACATTCCATGTGGTCATATCTACCCCCTCTCTAGTACCGAATTAACACATTTAAAAAGTTATATTGAGGAGAACCTTAGAAAGGGGTTTATTAGACCCTCAACCTCTCCAGCAGGTTTGGCTATGTTTTTTGTGAAAAATAAAGATGGCAGTTTATGACCTATTGTTGATTATAGGGAATTAAATCTTCGTACTGTAAAGAACAGATACCCTCTCCCTCTAATACCAGAGCTAATTGAGCGACTAGAGGGATCTACTTATTTTACCAAACTTGATTTAAGAGGTGCATACAATCTCATTAGGGTGCGTAAGGGGGACGAGTGGCTCACAGCCTTCCATACTAGGTATGGACTATACGAGTATACTGTGATGCCATTCGACCTCTGCAACGCACCCACTACCTTCCAACACCTAATCAATGACATATTCAAAGACTTGTTAGATATATATGTTGTCATATATTTAGATGAAAAATCCAAGCTATTATACATTGGCCTACCCCTTCTACAAAACGGCAGATACAAAGTTTTTTGGGATTTGCTAACTTTTATCGCAAATTCATAAAACATTTCGCCACCCTAACTAGACCCCTTACAAACTTAACAGCAGGTATTTGAATATCTGAAAAAACAATTCACTACTGCACCTATACTTACCTTCCCTAATCCACGCTTACAATACGTGCTTGAGGTGGATGCCTCTGACCACACTATTGGAGCAGTTTTGTCACAAAGGCTTTCACTGAAACATCCTTTGCACCCTGTGGCATATTACTCAAGAGTTATGAATACAGCAGAAACTCACTATACAATAGGGGAAAAAGAGCTCTTAGCTATTAAATGTTCGCTAGAGCATTCGTGCCACTTGTTAGAGGGCACTGAACTTCTGATTCTCATTTATACAGATCATAGGAATTTGCAATATTTAAAAACCAACCGCACACTCACTTCTAGACAGGTCCATTGGAACCTATACTTCAACAGGTTTAATTACATTATCACTTATAGACCGGCGAACAAAAATCATACGGCAGATGCACTATCCAGAATACATCAGAAACCCTCTCCAGTTGTTGCCACACAATCGATTATACCACCTGATCATATCATTTGTCTCACACAAGATACCATATCTATTTTTAAATCTCACCAAGAAGCAGATGATACTAAACTTATCACACAGTTATAGATTGGTTCAGATAGCTAACTTTACCATGATAGTCTCCTTTATGTTCCGCCTTCCTTACGAAACAAGGTATTACAATCTAACCATGACAGTCCTTTAGCCGGACATCCTGGTACTCAAAAAACCATGGACTTAGTTGCCAGGTCATAGTGGTGGCCACAAATGTCTCAGACTATCAAACAATATGTGCTCTCTTGCAAAACTTGTATTGTTTCAAAACTCAGTACTCACCTACCCTATGGTCAGTTAATCCCTTTACCTACACCCTCAAGACCTTGGACAGACATTACCCTTGATTACATTGTAGAACTACCAAGGTCAGGTAACAATAATACCATCCTAGTCATTGTTGACTTGTTTAGTAAAATGGCACATTTCTTACCTACAACGAAGTTGCCAACTGCCTCTGAAGCCATTCAACTCCTCATACATAATGTAATAAGATATCATGGGACACCTAAATCCATAACCTCGGATAGGGGGTCTCAGTTCACCAGCAAATTCTGGTCTGAACTCTGCAAGTCACTAAATATACAACAAAGACTTAGTACATCTTTTCACCCCCAAACAAACGGGCAAACGGAACGGACGAATCAGTGGTTAGAGACTTATTTGCGCTGTTTCATTAATTCCGATCAATCCAATTGGTCATCCATGTTACCGTTTGCTGAATTTGCTTATAACAACAGCATGCATACCAGCACTAAACTCTCACCATTTTTTATCAATTATGGGTTCCACCTAGCCTTTCACTATGATACTACAATGGAGACTCTTTGTCCACTGGTCGATGATCTAGTGAATTCTATTTCCCAGACCTTCACTCAGGTTAAGGATAACATTGACAGGACTAAACTTCACCAGAAGTTTTACTATGACAAAAGGAGGTCTCCGCCACCTACTTATGCTGTGGGAGATAAGGTATGGTTGTCTACACGCAACTTGAAATTGCATTTACCCTCTCGAAAACTTGGCGCTTTGTTTATCGGGCCATACGAGATCAAATCCATAGTCAATCCTAATGCAGTGACACTACTTTTGCCACCTGAGATGTCCATACATCCGACCTTCCACGTCTCTCTTTTGAAACCGTACAACCCTGTTCGCGATATAGGACCTGATCAACCTGTACCAACTGACCTCTCTCATCAATCAGAGGAGTACGAAGTTTATTCTATCAAGGATTCTAGATGCCACAGAGGTGTTCTTCAGTATCTTGTCCACTGGAAGGACTATCCGGAGGAGGATGACTCCTGGGAACCTGCTTGTAACTTATCAGCGTCTAGGTTGGTATCGTTGTTTTATAGGCGTCATCCTGATAGACCCCGACCATGATCCCCAGAGTGGATATTTTGGGGGGGGGGGCATTCTGTCATAAATCTTTATTAGCTTGTTTATTGCATAGCTATACCTTTAAAGGTTCTTCACATATCTTTGTCTAATATGTCATACTGAGTACTATATCTTTAAGGGGCGGTTATTGACTTGTCACTCTGCTATTTAAACCTCTCACCTGCCTTACTCATTGCTTGGTAATTTTTCTGTGTATCCTCAAGCCTGCTTGTAATCTGGTTACTACGCCTCACTATCTTGTGCATTTGTCTCTGCTGCTGTCCGTTACCTGTGACGCTCCATCCGCTCATCTGTCAAGCCTCCCTGACTGCCGGATCTAACGGATTCATCCGCGGTGACATCACACTCCGAACACCATCGGAACTTCACTGGCTTCTTCTCCTCACTATAGCCAGATGTGCCGCAACTACCCGGAGACTTCAGAACTTATCTGGTGACCTCATTCTACCTCTCCTATTACTGTACAGTAAGTTAACTTGTATAGAGAAATCCTATAATAATTAGCATATGCACTATCCTTAACCGGTGCTTAGTTTCATATCCTCTGCTGCCACTGTTGCCTCCGGCTGCATTAGAGGTTCATGATACTATTTCTCACCTACAACAAATGAAGCCCTTGTACTGTATATTTATTGCTAAGAATCACAGCATAATCTTTTCTGCCATCTCAGTACAAGTACTACTACATGACCACACTTAAGTTTTATCCTATCTTACCTGTATTGAACCACAGTTGGGTTCTATAAATAATAAAGTCAATTTCCCTTTTTTGTAGGGATTATCTGAATTACTAGCAATTTGTGACAGATAACTAATAGTTACATTGTAGCTATCTTAGGGTTTATATTTATTTTACAGGCAACTTTGTATTTATTTTAACTAGGTAGAATAGTTATTAAATAGTTATTAATTATTTAATAACTTCCTAGTTAAAATAAAGACAAATATACCTGTAAAATAAAACCTAACCTAAGTAACAATTACACCTAACACTACACTATAATTAATTATATTAATTAACTAAACTAAATACAATTAAATACAATTTAAATAAATTATCTAAAGTACAAAAAACACTAAATTACAGAAAATAATAAAATAATTACAAGATTTTTAAACTAATTACACCTAATCTAATCCCCCTAACAAAATAAAAAAGCCCCCCCACCAAAATAAAAAAAGCCCTACCCTACACTAAATTACAAATATCCCTTGAAAGGGCCTTTGCGGGGCATTGCCCCAAAGTAATCAGCTCTTTTACCTGTAAAAAAAGAAATACAACCCCCCAACATTAAAACCCACCACCCACACAACCAACCCTACTCTAAAACCCACCCAATCCCCCCTTAAAAAAAACTAAAACTAACCTCTTAAAGATCACCCTACCTTTAAAAGTCTTCACCCAACCGGGCCGAAGTCCTCAACGAATCCAGCAGAAGTAGTCCTCCAGACGGGCAGAAGTCTTCATCCAAGCCGGGCAGAAGAGGTCTTCCAGACGGGCAGAAGTCTTCATCCAGGCGGCATCTTCTATCTTCATCCATCCGGCACGGAGCAGCTCCATCTTCAAGACATCTGATGCGGAGCATCCTCTTCGTTCGAAGGCTACTGAAGAATGAAGGTTCCTTTAAGTGACGTCATCCAAGATGGCGTCCCTTCAATTCTGATTGGCTGATAGAATTCTATCAGCCAATTGGAATTAAGGTAGGAAAAATCCCATTGGCTGATGCAATCAGCCAATAGGATTGAAGTTCAATCCTATTGGCTCATCCAATTAGCCAATAGGATTGAGCTTGCATTCTATTGGCTGATTGAATCAGCCAATAGGATTTTTCCTACCTTAACTCCGATTGGCTGATAGAATTCTATTAGCCAATCAGAATTGAAGGGACGCCATCTTTGATGACGTCACTTAAAGGAACCTTCATTCTTCAGTCGCCGTTGAATGAAGAGGATGCTCCGTGTCGGATGTCTTGAAGATGGAGCCGCTCCACGCCGGATGGATGAAGATAGAAGATGCCGCCTGGATGAAGACTTCTGCCATCTGGTGGACCTCTTCTGCCTGGCTTGGATGAAGACTTCTGCCTGTCTGGAGGACCACTTCTGCCGAATTCATTGAGGACTTCGGCCTGGTTGGGTGAAGACTTATCAAGGTAGGGTGATATTCAAGGGGTTAGTGTTAGTTTTTTTAAGGGGGGATTGGGTGGGTTTTAGAGTAGGGTTGGTTGTGTGGGTGGTGGGTTTTAAAGTTGAGGGGGTTGTATTTCTTTTTTCACAGGTAAAAGAGCTGATTACTTTGGGGCAATGACCCGCAAAAGGACCTTTCAAGGGCTATTTGTAATTTAGTGTAGGGTAGGGCTTTTTTTTTTATTTTGGGGGTATTTAGTTGTAGCGGGGTCCGGGATCGGCGGTTTTGGGGCTAATATATTTATTAGAATTGCGGCGGGGTCCGGGAGCGGTGGTTTAGGGGTTAAACACTTTATTTAGTTGCGGCGGGGTCTGGGGAGCGGCGGTTTATGGGTTAAACACTTTATTTAGTTGCGGCGGGGTCCGGGAGCGGCGGTTTAGGGGTTAAACACTTTATTTAGTTGCGGCTGGGTCCGGGAGCGGCGGTTTAGGGGTTAAACACTTTATTTAGTTGCGGCGGGGTCCGGGAGCGGCGGTTTATGGGTTAAACACTTTATTTAATTGCGGCGGGGTCCAGGAGCTGCGGTTTAGGGGGTAAACAGTATACTATAGTGTGGGTGTTTAGTGACAGGGTACCAAGAAAGCTGTAAAAAAGCCGAAGAGCAGCGAGATCGATGACTGTTAGTTAACAACAGTCCGCTGCTCATCGCGCCGTACTTGGTGCGCAGCTTTTTGACAGCTTTTTTGGTAACTTTGGAGAATGTATTCAGGTCCGCGGCAGTAATGTTAGGCGATCTTAGGCGAGCGTATTGGTGCCATCGAATGCAGGTAAGTTGACGATTTGATAAATAGATGCCAATGACTAATTCACAGAGGCATAAAAGCCACACAATTGCATGTTCCAATAGCTTTAGTCAAAATGATTAAAAATGTCTGAGCTTCTATCACCTCCAAATGCTAGGTTAAGGCTTGATTGGACAAGCCTATATGGCTTAACGCACCATTTAGATACTGACTATTAGTTATACTATGAATGGTCCAAGGAGCTGATTAGCCAAACAACACACCTCCTTCGGTACCTTCCTGCCCTTTTTTAGTGCCAAATGGTACAAATGGATAAATTAATCACTTTGGTCAAGCAACCATTCGTACTTTGTCCCTTTCATCCATAATGTATTTAGATGTATTTAATAAAGTTTAATTAGCTGTTTACACAGTGACAAAATAAGTGTAAAGTTTTAGGGCAAGTGGAGCGCTAATTTATTGTGAGCCCGTAAAAAGGGCACAATAAATAACCAGCCATTACATGTGGCTCGTTATTGCTACCACAAGCTTGTGGTAGCAATTGAAAAAACATACAAAATCAGAGATAGACTGCGCTTCTCTGACACCATCGGAGATATTGCAATAACTATATTATAATAAATATATTAGTTTTTACAAAGATTTTCGAGTCTGACAGACATGAAACTCTAAATGAATAGTTACTTCCAACAAAACATACATTTAACACAATAAATAGAGCATGACGTGTATATCAATATGTGTAAACAATACTTCCCAGTTAAGAATAACGCTGGGAAGGGTGGAAGATGGGCGGGTGCTGCTCTGTAGAAGGGTGCAATGAACTGTGCTCCTGCTCCCAGGGAAAAGCTGCAAATACAAAAAAGAACACAGAGCGCAACCCACTCTGAACATAAAGCTGTTTAATGAAAATGTAAAAACGGTGAAATGACATATGCAAGTAAAAACGTACATAAAACATAAAAAATGCAGGCATAAAAAAATCACCACTCGGCAAAGTCACCACTGGGCCTAGACAGTCCTCCGTCTCTATCCAGCACACTGTGATCCTCCACAGACTGAGCTGTTTGTGAAGTCCGCTGTGGTATTACGGAAATCCTAGGCGTAACCGGAACTGATCACGGCAAGGGGAACGTCACAGGTTCCTAACAGTTAGTAGTTGGTTGTTGTAAGCTACTTCAATGTAGCTCAATCCTCCACAGTGCACAAAACACTACGCGTTTCGTCGGGTTACGAACCGACTTTTTCAAGGGAATATCTCTATATCGGACATTAAAAAGTATGCTTGTATGTCTAAAAAATATAATTATAGACATGTTTTTGATTAGTAATAGTTTAATAAATACGGGAGTAAATGCACTGATTTCTCCCTTCTGCCTCCCTTCTGCCTCTCGGATCATGTACCTATTGTAGTGGGGGTCTCTCTCTTTTCGTTTGATTCCTTTTTTCGTCTCTTCCATTTTCCTACCTATTTGTTGAATGATCTGAAATTCGAAATTATCTTGTTAAAAAATGGGAAGATTATTGTCTTTTCAATCAACCACCACACATAAATAATACTGAGCTCTTCTGGCAGACCGCTAAAGCAATCTTGACTGGAGATATCACCTCTTTCATGATCAATATGAAGAAGAGGCTTAGGAAGAGAGAGAAAGAAACCATAAATTACTGACGGCGAGATTTTTTTCACCGCTCCCTTAAGACAATGCTAGTATTACAGTTTTTTTTTAAAACCTGGCGTTAGCCGCAAAAAGGTGAGCGTAGAGCAAAATTTAGCTCCACATCTCACCTCAATACCAGCGTTGCTTACGGTAGCGTTAAGCTGGCTAAACATGCTCGTGCATGATTTCCCCATAGGAAACAATGGGACTGAGCCGGCTGAAAAAAAGTCTAGCACCTGCAAAAAAGCAGCGTTCAGCTCCTAACGCAGCCCTATTGATTCCTATGGGGAAACACATTTTATGTCTACAACTAACACCCTAACATGAACCCCGAGTCTAAACACCCCTAATCTTACACTTATTAACCCCTAATCGTCTGCCCCCGACATCGTCGCCACCTGCATAATATTATTAACCCCTAATCTGCCACTCCGGACACCTCCGCCACCTACATTATACTAATGAACCCCAACATTAAAAGCCACCACCCACACATCCAACCCTACTCTAAAACTTACCCAATCCCCCCTTAAAAAAAACCTAACACTACCCCCTTGAAGATCTCCCTACCTTGAGATGTCTTCACCCAGCCGGGCACAAGTGGACCTCCAGAGGTGCAGAAGTCTTCATCCGATCCGGGCAGAAGAGGTCCTCCAAGCGGCAGAAGTCTTCATCCAGGTGGCATCTTCTATCTTCATCCATACTACCTGAATTAAGGTAGGAAAAATCATATTGGCTGTTCCAATCAGCCAATAGAATGTGACCTCAAGGGACGCCATCTTGGATGATGTCATTTAAAGGGACCTTCATTCTTCGCTTGGACTACATTTGAAGAGGATGCTCCGCGTCGGCTAAATTGAAAATGGACCCACTCTGCTCCGGATGGATGAAGATAGAAGATGCCGCTGGATGAAGACTTCTGCCGCAAGGAGGACCACTTCTGCCCGGATCGGATGAAGACTTCTGCCCCTCTGGAGGTCCACTTGTGCCCAGCTGGGTGAAGACGTCTCAAGGTAGGGAGATCTTCAAGGGGTTAGTGTTAGGTTTTATTATGGGGGGATTGGGTGGGTTTTAGAGTAGGGTTGGGTGTGTGGGTGGTGGGTTTTAATGTTGGGGGGTATTGTATTTTTTTTTTTGCAGGTAAAAGAGCTGATTACTTTGGGACAATGCCCCGCAAAAGGTCCTTTTAAGGGCTATTTGTAATTTAGTATAGGGTAGGGATTTTTATTATTTTGGGGGCTTTTTATTTTATTAGGGGGATTAGATTAGCTGTAATTAGTTTAAAAAAATTGCGATTATTTTTTTATTTTCTGTAATTTAGAGTTTATTGTTTTTCGTACTTTAGTTTATTTTATTTAATTGTAGTTAATTGTAGTTAGTTTATGTAATTGATTTAATGATAGTGTATTGTTAGGTTTAATTGTAATTTAGGTTAGGATTTATTTTACAGGTAAATTTGTACTTATTTTAACTAGGTAGCTGTTAAATAGTTAATAACTATTTAATAACTATTGTACCTAGTTAAAATAAATACAAACTTGCCTGTAAAATAAAAATAAATCCTAAACTAGATTTTGTAGATATTGTAGCTATCTTATGGTTTATTTTACAGGTAAGTATTTAGTTTCAAATAGGATTAATTTATTTAATTGTAGTAATTTGATTTCATTTTAATTATATTTAAGTTAGGGGGGTTAGACTTAGGGTTTGACTTAGGTTTAGGGGTTAATACATTTAATATAGTGGCGGCGACGTTGGGGGCGGCAGATTACGGCAGATTAGGGGTTAATAAATGTAGATAGGTGTCGGCAATGTTAGGGATGGCAGATTAGGGGTTAATAAAATTGAACTAGTGTTTGCGAGGCGGGAGTGCAGTGGTTTAGGGATTAATATATTTATTACAGTGGCGGCGATGTTCGGTCGGCAGATTAGGGGTTAAAAAGTTTATTTAAGTGTTTCCGATGTGGGGGGGGCCTCGGTTTAGAGGTTAATTGGTAGTTTATGGGTGTTAGTGTACTTTGTAGTACTTTAGTTAAGAGTTTTATGTTACGGCGTTAGCCCATAAAACTCTTAACTACTGACTTTTAAATGTGGTAGGAGTCTTGACAGGAGAGGGTCTACCGCTCACTTCTTCCAAGACTCGTAATAGCGGCATTAGGCAAATCCCATTAAAAAGATAGGATACACAATTGACACAAGGGGATTTGCTGTAAGCTCGAGTTGCAGAAGAAAAGTGAGCGGTACACCTGTACCTGCAAGACTCGTAACACCAGCAGGCATTAAAAAGCAGCGTTGGGACCTCTCAACGCTGCTTTTTAAGGCTAATGCAAGACTCGTAATCTAGCCGTTAGTTAATAAATACAATTCCTATCTGTTAAATTCCTCCAATGAAAATTGGGTCAAATACTTGAAGGCTAAGAACAAATGAGATACCTTACTTCTGCACTCTACAACATTGACTGAATTAAAAATGCAGGCTAAATATTATAGATACGGTAACAAGACGGGCAAACTTTTGGCAAGAATCACTAAAAATTCTTCTAGCTCTCAAGGTATTGAAGCGATTCAAGTAAATAATAATATCTACAAAGATTCTATACAGATTCTTTCATCTTTTACCACATACTACTCAGATCTATACTAAAGAGCCTAATCTAGGCTATAAAGCAGACTTCTGGGATAGAATTTTGGTCCCGAGTTGTCCAGAACATTTATTACCAGTGATTAATGCCCCTATTACTGATAAAGAAATTGCGGACACAATAGACTCTATAGCTTTACATAAAACCCCAGAACCAGATTTACTCCCTAATTAATTTTATAAATCGTTGAAATCTAACATTATTCCATATCTTAAAAACTTTTTTAATTTTTATTTTATAAATAAAGCACCATGCCCAGACACCTTTTCTGCATCTTGGACTATTCTGATCCTAAAGAAAGGTAAAGATCCTTTGGAAATGGGTTCCTACAGACCAATAGCCTTATTAAACTTTCATTATAAAATGTTAACTACTATTTTGGCCAATCGACTCCAGAATCTCTTAAGCCAAATAATCCATTCAGATCAGGTTGGTTTTCTTAAAGGCAGGAATGCTTCTGCTAAGATCAGAGAATTATTTCTTACAATAGATTATTGTCTCTCAAAAGAAACAATGTCTACTGCAGTGATTTTCAACCTTTTTTTTGCCGTGGCACACTTTTTTACATTAAAAAATCCTGCGGCACACCACCATCCCAAAATTTTACAAAATCACACATTGTAGCCTCATTCAGCATATATATATATATATATATATATATATATATATATACACACTCACACACACTGTATTGTGCTGTCATGACTCATGCCATGCCTTCTACAAACTATACATGACATATTGACATTCATTCACAAACAATCATAATGATTGTCTGTGAATGAATGTCAGTATGTTATGGTTTTAAATTATGCCTGATGAGCCTTTCACATACCTCCCAATATTTCAAAATTTGAAAGAGGGACATCCCCACACTGGGAAAAGTGTTATCTGTGGAGCACAAGATTATATGTGGAGCACCTCCCTCTTCCTCTCCAGTGAGTCTCCAGTCCTCCAGTCATGTTCCTTGTGCTGAGAAGGAATGAGAGTGACGTTACCTGGCTGGAACTGTTCTGGAGGAGGAGCAAAGCTGTGCTAGCCTGCATGGGGGATTGAAGTGTTGCGTGGTGCTGAGTGTAGAGCCAGCACTAGGCATGTGTTGTGGTGGGTGGGGGTTCCTTCCAAGTGTGAACACGGGTCGGGGAGGCGAGCTGTCGCTGCGCAGTTACCCTCAGTCATCATCTCACTCAAAATAAAAAAAAATGGCCCAGAAAAAAAACAAGCAAAATTTAAAAAATATGTCACACTGTTGTCAGTCTGCCGCAGCACACCTGAGGATCTCTCACGGCACACTAGTGTGCCACGGCACACTGGTTGAAAAACACTGGTCTACTGCATCATTTAAAATGTGCAAGGATATGGCTGTAGTGTCATTGGATGCAGAGAAGGCGTTCGGCTCGGTGCAACATGATAACATAATTTTATTATTTGCCGAAATTTGGTCTACAAGTGCTTTTTTCCCTTTTCGTAAAGAATATCTATAATACTTCTAAAACTGCGCTAATAATTAATGGCCAGTTGACAGAGAACATAGCCCTTAAGCAAGGGACCAGACAGGGCTGTCCATTATCACCTCTCTTATTTATTATAGCTATATAATCTTTAGCCATATCTATTTGTCAGAGAGTTTAAGGTATTAAAATATGTAAGGTATCTATGCTGATGATCTTTTAGTTTATATTTCTTATCTGTCAAGGAATTTCCCACAACTTCTAAATGAGGTGGAATTATTCAGCTCTTTCTCTCGTTATAAAGGAAATACATCAAAATCAGAATTTTTTGGGCTCAAGGAACAGCAGTCCTCTAGGGTAGGTATACCATTTAGAGTTGCAACACACACATTTATATATATTGGTATTAATATTTCATGAGATCCAGGTACCTGGAATACTCTAAATATTACAAAAATATGGTTGAAGGTTAAAGAAGATCTGCTCCATTGGAATAATGTGCCACTAAATATTTGCTTTGTTTAAAATGATCTCCTTCCCTAAAATCCTTTATGTAATTCAGAATATTCCTATAATTCTTAAGAAAAAAGATCTCCAGAATTTCTACTCATCTTTATCATATTTTATATGGCAAGTAGAGATGTCGCGAACATAAAATTTTCCGTTTGCAAACGGCGAACGCAAATTTCCGCAAATGTTCGCGAACGGGCGAACCGGGCGAACCGCCATAGACTTCAATAGGCAGGCGAATTTTAAAACCCACAGGGACTCTTTATGGCCACAATAGTGATGGAAAAGTTGTTTCAAAGGGAATAACACCTGGACTGTGGCATGCCGGAGGGGGATCCATGGCAAAACTCCCATGGAAAATTACATAGTTGATGCAGAGTCTGGTTTTAATCCATAAAGGGATAAATCAGCTAACATTCCTAAATTGTTTGGAATAACATGCTTTAAAACATCAGGTATGATGTTGTATCGATCAGGTAGTGTAAGGGTTACGCCCGCTTCACAGTGACAGACCAAACTCCCCGTTTAATGCACCGCAAACAACCGCAAACAGTCCATTTGCACAACCGCAAACTCCCCATTTGCACAAGGTTGGATACCAAGCAACCCATGTCCCGTTCCTTGTCCTCACTGATGTCATTTAAGGTCTCTTCCTCCACCCAGCCACATACAACACCAAGGGTCCCCGAAAGGTGACAACAAGCCCCCTGGGACGCCTGCTGTGTTTGGTCTTCCACCTCCTCAAAGCCACCTTCCTCCTCTGACTCCTCTTCTTCAGACTCCTCTCTCTGCGTTGCCTCTCTCTGCATTATTATAAGGTGTGTTAAGTAGTACTATTCCTATCAGTTTAATCCCTGTTACGTCCCCTATCAGGGGACATGTATATGGCATCGATTTTAGGAACCGGGAGATGGAAAAAGATGCTTGGTCGGTCTTCCTACTTCAAATTTGGGGCACTGCGCGTGCAATCTAATGTGCCACCAGATAGGAGTGGTGTGTTAAGTAGTACTATTCTTATCAGTTTAATCCCTGTTACGTCCCCTATCAGGGGACGTGTTTATGGCATAGATTTCAGGAAACGGGAGATGGAAAAAGATGCTTGGTCGGTCCTCCTACTTCAAATTTGGGGTACTGCATGTGCAATCTAATGTGGCACCAGATAGGAGTGGTGTGTTAAGTAGTTCTATTCTTATCAGTTTAATCCCTGTTACGTCCCCTATCAGGGGACGTGTATATGGCATCGATTTTAGGAACCGGGAGATGGAAAAAGATGCTTGGTTGGTCCTCCTACTTCAAATTTGGGGCACTGCGCGTGCAATCTAATGTGCCACCAGATAGGAGTGGTGTGTTAAGTAGTTCTATTCTTATCAGTTTAATCCCTGTTACGTCCCCTATCAGGGGACGTGTATATGACATCGATTTTAGGAACCGGGAGATGGAAAAAGATGCTTGGTCGGTCCTCCTACTTCAAATTCGGGGCACTGTGCATGCAATCTAATGTGCCACCAGATAGGACTGGTGTGTTAAGTAGTACTATTCTTATCAGTTTAATCCCTGTTACGTCCCCTATAAGGGGACGTGTATATGGCATCGATTTTAGGAACCGGGAGATGGAAAAAGATGCTTGGTCGGTCCTCCTACTTCAAATTTGGGGCACGGCGTGTGCAATCTAATGTGCCACCAGATAGGAGTGGTGTGTTAAGTAGTTCTATTCTTATCAGTTTAATCCCTGTTACATCCCCTATCAGGGGACGTGTATATGGCATCGATTTTAGGAACCGGGAGATGGAAAAAGATGCTTGGTCGGACCTCCTACTTCAAATTTGGGGCACTGCGTGTGCAATCTAATGTGCCACCAGATAGGAGTGGTGTGTTAAGTAGTACTATTCCTATCAGTTTAATCCCTGTTATGTGCCTTTTTTTGGTTTAGTTTTTGAAGCCACAGTGCAGCACCAGAGGCCAAAAAAATTAGGCCTGTACACATGCCTGAAAAATTAGATATTGTTGCAGTCGCTGCTGTAGCAGCAGCCAGAAAAATTGATGTTTGTTTCCCAGGCAGAAAGTGCCCTAAAACATTGCGGCTTGAACCCTAGTTGGTGGCGGATAAGTCACGCAAGTCATCCGGCATTCGGAGATAAAATACAGCAGCATGTGGACCATTTTTAGCCCAAGGCAGCTCATCTCATCAGGCCTTTTTTAGTCAAATGTATCGCCCACTGTCAGTCCCTTCGGGATCCATCCCTCATTCATCTTAATAAAGGTGAGGTAATCTAGACTTCTTTGACCTAGGTGACTTCTCTTCTCAGTAACAATACCTCCTGCTGCACTGAAGTTCCTTTCTGACAGGACACTTGAAGCGGGGCAGGCCAGAAGTTCTATCGCAAATTGGGATAGCTCAGGCCACAGGTAAAGCCTGCACACCCAGTAGTCAAGGGGTTCATCGCTCCTCAGAGTGTCGATATCTGCAGTTAAGGCGAGGTAGTCTGCTACCTGTCGGTCGATTAGTTCTCTGAGGGTGGACCCCGAAGGGCTGTGGCGATACGTAGGACTTAAAAAGCTCTGCATGTCCTCCATCAACAACACGTCTGTAAAGCATCCTGTCCTTGCCGGCATGGTCGTGGGAGGAGGAGGATTACTTTCACCTCTTCCCCTGTTAGATTCCCGTTGTGCTGTGACATCACCCTTATACGCTGTGTAAAGCATACTTTTTAATTTATTTTGGAACTGCTGCATCCTTTCCGACTTGCGGTAATTCGGTAACATTTCAGGCACTTTCTGCCTATACCGGGGGTCTAGTAGCGTGGACACCCAGTACAGGTCATTCTCCTTCAGCCTTTTTATACGAGGGTCCCTCAACAGGCACGACAGCATGAAAGTCCCCATTTGCACAAGGTTGGATGCCGAGCTAATCATGCCCCGTTCCTCGTCCTCAGTGATCTCACTGAAGGTATGTTCTTCCCCCCAGCCACGTACAACACCACGGGTACCAGATAGGTGACAACAAGCACCCTGGGATGCCTGTTGTGGTCCAGTAAGCGATGCTGATAAGGCTGTTTCTGGTGGTGATGGTGACCACAACTCTTCCTCTTCCTCTTCACGCTCATCTATGGCCTGATCCAGCACTCTTCGCAGGGCACGCTCCAGGAAGAAAACAAATGATATGATGTCGCTGATGGTGCCTTCGGTGCGACTGACTAGGTTTGTCACCTCCTTAAAAGGACGCATAAGCCTACAGGCACTGCACATGAGCATCCAGTAATGTGGCAAAAAAATTCCCAGCTCCGCAGAGGCTGTCCTAGCACCCTGGTCATACAAATACTCGTTAAAGGCTTTTTCTTGTTGGAGCAGGCGGTTGAACATTAGGAGTGTTGAATTCCAACATGTCGGCTGTCGCAAATCAAGCACTTCACTGGCATGTTGTTTCGCTGCTGGATATCTGAAAAGTGCGCCATGGCCGTGTAGGAAGCCTGAAATGGCCACACACCTTCCTGGCCGGCTTCAGGACATCCTGTAAGCCTGGTTACTTATGCACAAAGCGTTGTACGATCAGATTACACACATGTGCCATGCACGGCACATGTGTCAACTTGCCCAAATTCAATGCCACCAACAAATTTCTTCCGTTGTCACAAACCACTTTGCCGATCTCCAGTTGGTGCAGAGTCAGCCACTGATCCACCTGTGCGTTCAGGGCAGACAGGAGTGCTGGTCCGGTGTGACTCTCTGCTTTCAGGCAAGTCAACCCCAAGACGGCATGACACTGCCGTATCTGGGATGTGGAATAGTACATGGGGAGCTGGTGGGGTGCCGTTGATGTGGAGCAAGACGCACCAGCAGAAGAGGACTCAGCCGAGGAGGTTATGGAAGAGGATGGAGTAGGAGGAGTAGAGGAGGTGACAGCAGGCCTGCCTGCAAGTCATGGTGGTGTCACCAACTCCTCTGCAGAGCCACGCATCCCATGCTTGGCAGCCATCAGCAGGTTTACCCAATGCGCAGTGTAGGTGATATACCTGCCCTGACCATGCTTTGCAGGACCAGGTATCAGTGGTCAGATGGACACTTGCCCCAACAATGTGTGCCAGACATGCCATTACTTCCTTTTGCACAATCGAGTACAGGTTGGGATTGCCTTTTGTGCAAAGAAATTCCAGCCGGGTACCTTCCACTGCGGTGTCCCAACAGCTACAAATTTTTGGAGCGCCTCAGACTCCACCAGCTTGTAGGGTAAAAGCTGGCGGGCTAAGAGTTCAGACAAGCCAGCTGTCAGATGCCGGGCAAGGGGGTAACTTTGTGACATTGGCTTCTTACGCTCAAACATGTCCTTGACAGACACCTGACAGTGGGCAGATGAGCAGGAACTGCTCAAGGCGAGAGACGGAGTGGCGGATGGTTGAGAGGGGGCAAGGAGGACAGCAGTGGTTGACGTGGCTGAAGATGCTGGACTAGGAGGAGGATGGCGGCTTTGAGTTTGTGTGCTGCTTGTACTCATGTGTTGATCCCATAGGCGTTTGTGATGTGCGATCATGTGCCTTCACAAAGCAGTTGTACCTAGGTGGGTGTTGGACTTCCCACGACTCAGTTTCTTTTGGCACAGGTTGCAAATGGCATCGCTGTTGTCAGAGGCAGACACACAAAAAAAATGCCACACTGCTGAGCTCTGCAATGACGGCATTCTGGTGGTGGCAAAAGCATGCGTTGATAGGCGTGCTGTCTGGCTGACCCCGGGTGCCGATGCATGCTGTCTGACTGTGCCACTAGCTCCTTGCGACAACCTCCCCCTGCTTCCAACTCGTCTCCTCCTCCTCTCTGTCTCCCCATCTGAACTTTCCCCCTGTTCTTCTTGTCTTCTAGTGGGCACCCACGTGACATCCACGGACGCATCGTCATCATCAACCGCTTCACTTGTATCTGACAACTCAGCAAAGGAAGCATCAGCGGGTACAACATCATCATCATCACACCGTACGTCCATGTGTGTAATGCTGCCTGACTGAGACATATCCCTGTTATCTACATCCTCTGGCAATAATGGTTGCGCATCACTCATTTCTTCCAAGTGATATGTAAATAACTCCTCTGACAGATCAAGTGAAGCGGCTGTGGTGCTAGTGTTGGTGGTGGCGGCAGGCGGGCGAGTGGTAACTTGAGAGGTGCCCGAAGCTAAGCTGGAGGAGGATGGTGCGTCAAGGTTCCGAGCGGAAGCTGTAGAAGATTGGGTGTCCTGTGTTAGCCAGTCAACTATGTCCTCAGAACTTTTCGAGTTCAGGGTACGTGGCCTCTGAACACTGGGCATTATTCTAGGGCCAAAGGGAATCACAGCACCACAACCACGACGGCCCCTGCGGGGTGGCCTGCCTCTACCTGTCAATTTTTTTTTCGATTAGTGGTACTATGCGTGCAAGCTACTGTGACAACAGATATGAGTGGCACTGTGAACTGGCAGAAGTTGGCAGATTAGACGCTGTAGGCCTGACACACACGCTTGCAGACAACTAACTGCTATTCAATCTATTACAGTCAAAATTTTATTATTTTTTTAAATGTACACTACTGTTACACCAGATATGAGTTACACTGGTGTGACACTGTGCCCTGGCAGGCCCTGAAACGCACACGTGTGAAGGAAACTGACTGCTATTATTTCACAGTCAAATTTCTAGTTTTTTTTTTTAATGTACACTACTGTTACACCAGATATGAGTTGCACTGGTGTGACACTGTGCCCTGGCAGTCCCTGAAACGTTCACGCGTGAAGGAAACTGACTGCTATTATTTCACAGTCAAATTTCTAGTTTTTTTTTTTTTAATGTACACTACTGTTACACCAGATATGAGTTGCACTGGTGTGACACTGTGCCCTGGCAGGCCCTGAAACGCACATGTGTGAAGGAAACTGACTGCTATTATTTCACAGTCAAATTTCTAGTTGTTTTTTTTTAATGTACACTACTGTTACACCAGATATGAGTTGCACTGGTGTGACACTGTGCCCTGGCAGGCCCTGAAATGCACACGTGTGAAGGAAACTGACTGCTATTATTTCAAAGTCAAATTTCTAGGTTTTTTTTTAATGTACACTACTATTACACCAGATATGAGTTGCACTGGTGTGACACTGTGCCCTGGCAGGCCCTGAAACGCACACGCGTGAAGGAAACTGACTGCTATTATTTCACAGTCAAATTTCTAGTTTTTTTTTTAATGTACACTACTGTTACACCAGATATGAGTTGCACTGGTGTGACAATGTGCCCTGGCAGGCCCTGAAACGCACACGTGTGAAGGAAACTAACTGCTATTATTTCACAGTCAAATTTCTAGTTTTTTTTTTTTTATGTACACTACTGTTACACCAGATATGAGTTGCACTGGTGTGACACTGTGCCCTGGCAGGCCCTGAAACGCACACGTGTGAAGGAAACTGACTGCTATTATTTCATAGTCAAATTTCTAGGTTTTTTTTTTAATGTACACTACTGTTACACCAGATATGAGTTGCACTGGTGTGACACTGTGCCCTGTCAGGCCCTGAAACGCACACGTGTGAAGGAAACTGACTGCTATTATTTCATAGTCAAATTTCTATTTTTTTTTTTTTAATGTACACTACTGTTGCACCAGATATGAGTTGCACTGGTGTGACACTGTGCCCTGGCAGGCCCTGAAACGCACACGCGTGAAGGAAACTGACTGCTATTATTTCACAGTCAAATTTTAGTTTTTTTTTTTAATGTACACTACTGTTACACCAGATATGAGTTGCACTGGTGTGACACTGTGCCCTGGCAGGCCCTGAAACGCACACGTGTGAAGGAAACTGACTGCTATTATTTCACAGTCAAATTTCTAGTTTTTTTTTTAATGTACACTACTGTTACACCAGATATGAGTTGCACTGGTGTGACACTGTGCCCTGGCAGGACCTGAAATGCACACACGTGAAGGAAACTGACTGTTATTATTTCACAGTCAAATTTCTATTTTTTTTTTTATGTACACTACTGTTACACCAGATATGAGTTGCACTGGTGTGACACTGTGCCCTGGCAGGCCCTGAAACGCACACGCGTGAAGGAAACTGACTGCTATTATTTCACAGTCAAATTTCTATTTTTTTTTTTAATGTACACTACTGTTACACCAGATATGATTTGCACTGGTGTGACACTGTGCCCTGGCAGGCCCTGAAACGCACACGTGTGAAGGAAACTGACTGCTATTATTTCACAGTCAAATTTCTATTTTTTTTTTTTTAATGTACACTACTGTTACACCAGATATGAGTTGCACTGGTGTGACACTGTGCCCTGGCAGGCCCTGAAACGCACACGCGTGAAGGAAACTGACTGCTATTATTTCACAGTCAAATTTCTAGTTTTTTTTTTTAATGTACACTACTGTTACACCAGATATGAGTTGCACTGGTGTGACACTGTGCCCTGGCAGGCCCTGAAATGCACACGCGTGAAGGAAACTGACTGCTATTATTTCACAGTCAAATTTCTAGTTTTTTTTTTAATGTACACTACTGTTTCACCAGATATGAGTTGCACTGGTGTGACACTGTGCCCTGGCAGGCCCTGAAATGCACACGCGTGAAGGAAACTTACTGCTATTATTTCACAGTCAAATTTCTAATTTTTTTTTTAATGTACACTACTGTTACACCAGATATGAGTTGCACTGGTGTGACACTGTGCCCTGGCAGGCCCTGAAACGCACACGTGTGAAGGAAACTGACTGCTATTATTTCACAGTCAAATTTCTAGTTTTTTTTTTTAATGTACACTACTGTTACACCAGATATGATTTGCACTGGTGTGACACTGTGCCCTGGCAGGCCCTGAAACACACATGTGTGAAGGAAACTGACTGCTATTATTTCACAGTCAAATTTCTAGTTTTTTTCTTTAATGTACACTACTGTTACACCAGATATGAGTTGCACTGGTGTGACACTGTGCCTTGGCAGGCCTTGAAACGCACACGTGTGAAGAAAACTGACTACTATTATTTCACAGTCAAAAAAGTGTTTTTGTTTTTTTTTTAAATGTACACTACACCAGATATGAGTGGAGGCACTGGGCAAGTGGGCACAGTATACGCTGTGAGCCTAACACACACGCTGGCAGGCAGGCAACTGCAATTATATTACACAGGAAAAAAAAAAAAAGCAGACTGATGTTCTAGCCCTAAAAATGGCTTTTTGGGGTGCTGTCCTTACAGCAGAGATCAGATGAGTCCTTCAGGACTGTAGTGGACACTGAATACACTAGCCTAGGTATCCATTTCCCTATTAAATCAGCAGCAGCTACACTGTCCCTCCTCTCACTAAGAATGCAGCTTCCGAATGAATCTAAAATGGATGCTGTCCAGGAGGTGGGAGGGTCTGGGAGGGAGGGTCTGCTGCTTATTGTCTGGAATGTGTCTGCTGACTGTGAGGTACAGGGTCAAAGTTTACTCAATGATGATGAATAGGGGGTGGACCAAACATTGCATATGTTCGCCCGCCGCGGCGAACGCGAACAAGCTATGTTCGCCGGGAACTATTCGCAGGCGAACTATTCGAGACATCTCTAATGGCCAGGAAAAAAGCCTAGAATTGCTTTGAAAATTATTGAAAATTATTCCTGGGAAAAGAATATGGTGGTCTGGCATTGCCCGACCTGGAATTATATAGTTTAATTTCCTTGGCGAAATGTGTCATAGGTTGGCTCTGGGTCTTCGAATTGCTTCTCTCAGTTAGATCTGAAAGAAAATATTCTATATCCATATTCACCCATAGCCATTCTTCATTGTAATCTTAAAACCATCCCTAGATCAATCAAAAATCAAACTTCAGTATATAATTTATTGCTTGCTTGGCAGAAGACAATTGCAAAGATGGGTCTTAATTATGCGATTTCTAATTATCATACCACCATGGGGAATCCTGAATTTACTCCAGGAATCTATACGAAGATATTTGAAAAATGGGCCCATCTGGGGCTGTCCAAGCTGGTTCAATTTGTAGATTTCAATTCACAGGTAGTTAAATCTTTTTCTGCTTTGAAAGAACAGTTCCTCCTAGATAATAAGGATTTTTTTGCATATCTTCAGATAAGACATTATATATCTAATATTATTACCATATATGGATGGAATTGGAACTGGACAAAATTAGATTCCTGGATTAAATCAGTTCAACGTGGCCTTTTCTCTATCTCTCCCTGGCATAGATTGTTAGCGGGTTGCAGAGGAGAAGATAATTTAATTTCCATTTTCAATAAATGGCAACCTCTCCTTGCAAACCTTCATATTCAGGATATAAAATCTTCTATTAACAGGGTACGTGAAAGCACATTATCAGCTTCCTGGAGAGAATCACACCTTAAACTTTTATACATGACATATTATACTCCGCATAAGGGATTTAAGTGGTACAATTTAGATTTTAATAAATGTCCCAAATTTCAATTATTAGGAGCCGATTTAATCCATATGCTTTGGGAATGTGGCTAAAGGTTGAATATTGGATCAATACGGCCTCCTCTTTCCTTACAATATCGCCCTGCCCAATAACAAAATTATCAATTATTTTATCCTGTGCATTAGAAGCTCAATTTTGCATAAGTGGAAAGATAAGACAATACCCAAATTTACAGAAATTATGAGTTTTATCAAAAAGCAATGCATAATCGAACAGAGAGATACAGATACTAATGTAGATTCACAAATACGCTCTTTTTTGGGAAATGGTCAATCTTTATTAAAACACTTTCTAAACAGGAACAGGACATTATGATTTTTCCATTTAGAAATAGAGACCTAGTCCTACTTGGAGTATGGTAGGCCCTATGGATGGTATACTGAGGAGGAGAGAGAGGTGAGGTTCAAATTGGTATTGTATAAACACGATTCTAAAATTTTGTAGAGGAGAGGGGAAGGGAGAGGAAGAGGGGAGAAGACACACCCCTTTTTTTGTTTTGTTTTTTGTTTTTTTCTGCCATAACCACTTATTGCTGCTGAAGTCTGGTATGAAATTATATATTTCTACTAACAATGGAAAAATCCTCAGTAGCGAAGAACGGTCTGTGTACTGTAATCATTATCTGATAATGTGGTATCCATATGAATTTTTTTGTTTTTTTTGTTTTTTATGTCAAATATAAAATCCCAACAATGTGCAGGTTAAACAGAAAAGATATATATTCTAGTTTAATTGAAAATGTAATAGACTTATGTTTGTTCTGTATTTTTCCATTGTGCCCTGCGTGGTGGCAAATTTATTTCTGTTTTTCTTTATTTATTTAATCCCTGATTTATATACATATTTTTTTCTCTGTATGCTGTATACATTGTTGGTTTTAAATAAATATAAAAAAAACAAATGTAGAGGGAAGCATGTGCGCAAAAAGTGGGCCATCCCTGGTCTAAAACTTAGTCATGACTATATTATGATTTATAGATTATAAGTGAGAATTTTACTGTCAATAATAGACATGTGCAGCCATGAAAAATTTGGTTTAGCAAAATTGTATAAACAATATTAGTTCCCCGAATATAAGTTGGCTGTATTATTTAGTATTCGTTTTGTTTTAAATAAAATGAATATTGAATATTCTCAGAACATTTACATTTGTTTTCTTAAAGTTTACCTGTAGCTTTATACTTACCTTTAGAATGCTGGTGAGCTGCGCTAAACCAGTCCTCTTCTTCACAAAGCCCTGTCTGCGCTAATAAGAGGCTTATCGTGGCAGATTGCAGGCCCCGCACTAAAGGAGCATCTGGTGAATGTTAAGCAGGGGCGAAACTACAAGGGGTGCAGAGGTAGCAATCTGCGACTGGGCCCCCAAGGGTGGGGGCCCAGCTTAAAAAAAATAAAAAAAAAATTTAAATAAAAAATGTTGACCTGCCACTGCCTGCACTGATATCATGTGAGTGTGACATGATGCTTCACTAGTGTCTCTGACTTGAGGGGTTAGTCTTTCTTTCTTTACCCATTGGTGTTTATGTGTGTGTGTGTATGTATGTATGTGACTGTGTGTGTATTTATGCACGTATGTGTGTGTGTATATTTGTGTAACCAGCAAATTACAGACCTTGTTACTACAGCAAGGGGGGCGGGGGTAAACAGTGTCACTATACAGTACCACTATAAACAGTACGGGGGGCTGGACCATGTCACAGACTACTGTGGTCACTCTATAAAGTACTGGGGCAGGTAGGGTCAGGCCAGCCATCTCACCAGCAGATTACAGACTGTGTCACTGACTCACTATATACAGTATTGGTGGGTTAAACAGTGTCACTATATATAAAAGGGTACCTCCTTTTGCAGATATGTAATCTGATTCACATTTTTTTCTGTGTTAAATGTTAAAAATATATATATATATATATATATATATATATATATATATATATATATATATATATATATATATATGTATCAAATTCACTTTTTTGGGGGGGAGGGGGGGTGTGGACCTTCTTAGATTCTTGCACCTGGGCCCTGTGAATTCTAGTTATGCCTCTGATGTAAAGAATAGATGAAAGCTACTATTCCCTCTCAAAGTGTGTAATTTATCATGTTTATGATGTATATATATAATTAATGATGTGTATATATTCCTAAATATATTAGGATTAAAAATCTGGTTCTTCATTAATTTAATGAAAGGCAAATATTTAATTTAGGGTGAATGCAAAATTTTTACAGGTTTCATGAAATGTCCAAAAGTACTAATTTAATTTGAAACTTCACCTCCATATGGTGGACTTGATATTTTGTATATTGTAAATGTTACAAAAGTACAGCCTGTGTCATAGCTGTAGGTTATTTTGTTGTGGTTGTAATAATAATTAGGGATGGGCGAATGTTTCTAAAAATTTTAAATTTAAAACGAATTTTGATACATTCGTTCATTTGAATAAAATTTTGAATGTTTATATAACATTCTAACATTCTATTTTCGAATTTTCATTTTTTAATTTTTCAATAACATTTGAAAATATTTGTTCGAATAATAGAATATTTAGCTATGTATTTTATATCACATTCAATTTCGAAACATAATATTTTCGAATTTGAATGTGACAATCGAATTTGAATGTAATATTCGAATTCAAAATAGTATTTCTAGTCTACAACTGTGTTGTATAAATGTAATATTCAAAATTTGAATGTGATATTTGAATTTGAATGTAATATTCGAATTTGAATGTCAAATTCGAATTTGAATGTCACATTCGAATTCGAATGTCACATTCGAATTCGAATGTCACATTCGAAAACTGTAAAAAACATTTGATAATAGATTTTTTAAGAATATTCTTTCTTATCAACATTCGATTATTTCTACAATTACATTCGTTCTAACATTCAAATTCGAATATAAACACATTCACCAATCCCATGGTCAGAGGAAGGGATTTGTTAACTCCAAAACGTCACGCTTAAAATAAAATCAACTTTTGATTCATTGTTGACTGAAGACCAGTGAGTGCTTTACTTTTTGCTCTGTACTTTGGACTGTGTGTGTGTATATATATATATATATATATATATATATATATATGTATGTATGTATGTATATATATATATATGAATTGTATCACAGCACTGTAGAAGGAAGCTGTTCTAAAAACAAAGGGTGACTCCACTCTTTATTAGGTCCTTGATATTAAAGAGAAAGCCTAAAGCAAAAAGCAAATTATCTAAATTGTTTGTAGATTACTATGGGCACACATTTATGTTTCATCTTACACCTAATGGAAGCTGATCAATACATTAGAACTTAATTGAGTGATACAAAATGTACTCATTAATGGTGGTGACAAATATGGGTCAATTAAAATAACATGTCTTGATGTCTAAAACATTTCTGCTAAAATTAAGCATCAGAGGCATATATGAATGACAAAATATATTATTTTCTATATCAATCTGAAAATAATGTATCAAAAAATGTTTTGCTTCAGGTCAGTTATTTTGCATTATGGGTTTTATAGTGTGAATTTATAAATACAGAACTAAGAAAGCTATTTTATTTAATCCTTAATGTAATAAGTGACCCATGGGCACAGCTCAGAGAGATCCTGTTTTTATACTTTATAAAATATTTGAAACTGTAGAGTAGAACAGTTTGTCCTTTCCTACTCTTGAGAAATACAGTAGGGTTGAACAAAGAGTAATAAAAACTTTATTTGTACATAAAGAGAAGTGTTAGTAGTATATACACTCCTGAATTCCTGATGCATCTGTGATCAAGTAAATGTTTCATGATGTTTATATGTATTTTTCTTTATTTTTTAAAATAGTGCAAAGTTGCAGAATTCACTGTATAGACCACGATTTCCAGAATTCAACTTGACTATGCAGAATGGGGTTTATCTTTTCTGCCTAAACAGCAGATATTTAACTCCCAATCATGACAATGCAAACGCCAAGAGAAACCCCCATTCCTAAAGATGAAAATACTGTATTTTACAATCCTGAAAAAGCAAATATGACATAAAAACAAAGATATTAAGAGCGCAATTGCTAAACGCCATTTCTCGATGTTGCTTTTGTAATTTCTATTTTAATGTGTTCTTGCAAATCTCGTTAGCTGGACGAGATGTCACATATCTATCTATTAAATACATAAACATATGTAAATGTCTGTAATACCAACTACTAAGGGACTATACAACAGTTGTGAATATAGTTTTAATGAATATAAACCATACATTAATGCTGTATATGCAAGCTGAAAGCTAGTAGGTTTAGTAATTGCGAAATTACTTCTTCACTGAAAAGTTGATTGGTCCTTGGAATAAACTTCCATTAATTTCTTCTTCCCATAGACTTCAATTCAGCAAGCTTTAACAAAGAAAATTAAAAAATAATACTCGCGTGCTATACCGACATGCATTAGACCAACTGTGCTAAATCTGAAGGTAGCATTCACATTCCAATGTTCTTCACACAGAAGAAAAAGTTCTTTTTATTTATAAACATATATTTGATGACTTTTTATTTTAATTTATATCTATACCTTTATATCTATATGAATATATGCAGGTATAGCAATATTCATATATACAGTATATATATATATATATATATATATATATATATAAAAATACAAATAACATTTTCTTCTAAGTGAAAACATTGGAATGTAAAATATTTAAAGTAAAAACACAGTAAAACATAAAAAAATATTAAAATTGACTAAACATTTTTAAAAATATGTTTCTGTAAATATTTTACATTCCAATGATTTTCACTTAGAAGAAAATGTTCTTGTATTTCTATCTATCTATCTATCTATCTATCTATCTATCTATCTATATCTGTAAATATAGCTATATGTGTATATATTCATAAAGATATATAGGTATAGATTTATTTAAAAAAAATATCAGCTATATATAGAAATATATATTTAAAAATAAAAAGAAAATTTTCTTCTATGTGAAGAACATTGGAATGTAAAATATGCATAGCACGCCACTTGCAATCTAGCCTATAGTTATAGTCAGCTCGAGAGAAGCAATGCACTACTGGGAGCTAGCTGAGCACATCTGTAATAAAAGACCAATGTGTGTAGCCAACAATTACTAGCTAGTCCCCTGTAGTGCATTGCTTCTGAGCTTACCATATTTTTTTTTCAACAAAGAATAACAAGAGAACAAAGTACATTTATAAAAGAAGTGAATATAAATGTGTATTAAAATAGCATGATCTATCTGGTTCATAAAAGTTTATTTTTGAATTTCCTATACCTTTAACAGAATATATTACATTGGTAGACGTAACCAAGAGAGTAAAAAATGAAGTGCTATCTCTATTAGAATGGTGATTTCTATATATGACATATAAGCCAGATATTTTATGCTGCATGTAGCTATAATGATACCTGGCAATATCTAAAGAATATTGTGATATGATGTATCATTAGCAACTGAAAATCCTTACCATTCTATTAACTTTATAAGAGACACTAGTTTCCCCAGGTTTAAGTGCACTTCAAAAGAGACATTAAAGCAAATGTTCCAAAGAGCCTTTATAGTTAATACATCAGATGTAGAGATAATGGAGTCTGGAATGTCTCCTGTCACAGAATATGATAGGAAATTCACTATATTTTATGTCACCTTTGCTGACAATCAAACCTAATACTTCAAAATGCTGTGTATAAATGTGATATTGACAAAGCACATTACTAATATGAACAAGCAACATGAAAACAGATAGCAGTATACTCTTCATATTATTTTACTTCTGTAGGTCTACAATAGTATTACCAATGTAACATCAGGATTTGCTTAATTACATTTAAATTAAGCAATAAAAGAAAATAGGTTGCCATAATGGAAATTAATGTATATTCATATACATACTGGATATATTTAAACTTTGCTGCTCCCCCTTTGCTGTGCTAGGTTCTTTGCTGTGACTATCAGCATGAGAACCAGGCTCCCATTGGAGCCTATGTAAGCGCATTCTCGTGTTCATTGTGCTTAACTTCAAATACCAGCGCCCATTTGCTTGTGCTGGTATTACAAGTGGAGCAGGAGAGCGATTTTGCTCTCCACTTGCGCTTAACAAAGTAAGTACACCTCTTTGACTCGTTTTGCATATAAATGTAATATCTAAGGTACCCGCTCATGTAGTAATTAAGCTCTCTGGGCTACATCACTTGTTTAATTTTTGGGATCTTGCCCTTATTATGTAACCGGTGCTATACTTGGTTGTGGACATATACAATGTTTATGATATGGATAACAATAAACCTGTATACATAGGTGTCAGAAAATTCTTTACCATCTGTATATACTCTTATGGGACACGTATTATGTTTATAGGATTTATATATTCACTGTCAATTTACACTTGTGATAATGGGAGATATATGTGTTTATTTTGTTTATTTAATTGTGTATATGTTGTCATGGTAACCCTTTTAAATTATTTGCTGTGCTGTTCATTTGTGTTGGTCTGATGAAGGGGTGAATCCCCAGAAATGTCACTAAGAATAAATTAAGTTTAGACACTTTTCAAGACCAGCGAGTGCTTTGTATGTTTATATATACAGGTGGCCCTCATTTTGCTCCGGTTCAATTTGCGCCGTTTCAGAATAACACCCTTTTTTCAGTCATGTAACTGCTATTGAAAGCACTGAGAAGCAGTGCATTGATTAAAATAAGGGCAGGCCAGTAGGTGGAGCTATCCGTTTGTGTTGCAGCAAATATATGCAAGCCAAGCAGGCTGAAATTAAATAGTGTAACCAGACCTGAGCTATCGAGCAGCTTTTAAAGGAACAAGATCTAGCAGCCCTTTTATCTTCCTGCCCAGCTGCTTGAAGGTCAGGGTGCCTATAAATCAGTCCAGACTGGAATGCATAGAATAGCTGCAGACCCGATATTATCTAACATGCTAACAATGCACAGAACTGTTTGCAGAAAAATGCAAGTAAAAAAATGTTTTTATTCATTAAAGTTAGTTTGATGATACATTATGTGTTGTGTAATTATTTTATTAGGTTTATAATGCTGTTAAGCAAATGTTTTTGTTTATTAAACTTAGTTTGATGATATATTCTGTGTTGTGTGATTATTTTATTAGGTTTATAATGCTGTTTAGCATTTAGAGTCTTCATTTCAAAGCTTTAAAAATAATGTATTAGGTGTCAATTTTGAGAGGGGACTGGAACCTAACTCCCTCACTTCCCATTGACTTGCATTATAAACTGGGTTTCAATGAACAATGGTTTCTATTTACAAACTTTCCTTCTGGAACCTAACCCTGACGTAAACTGAGGGCTACCTGTATATACAGGGAGTGCAGAATTATTAGGCAAGTTGTATTTTTGAGGATTAATTTTATTATTGAACAACAACCATGTTCTCAATGAACCCAAAAAACTCATTAATATCAAAGCTGAATAGTTTTGGAAGTAGTTTTTAGTTTGTTTTTAGTTATAGCTATTTTAGGGGGATATCTGTGTGTGCAGGTGACTATTACTGTGCATAATTATTAGGCAACTTAACAAAAAACAAATATATACCCATTTCAATTATTTATTTTTACCAGTGAAACCAATATAACATCTCAACATTCACAAATATACATTTCTGACATTCAAAAACAAAACAAAAACAAATCAGTGACCAATATAGCCACCTTTCTTTGCAAGGACACTCAAAAGCCTGCCATCCATGGATTATGTCAGTGTTTTGATCTGTTCACCATCAACATTGTGTGCAGCAGCAACCACAGCCTCCCAGACACTGTTCAGAGAGGTGTACTGTTTTCCCTCCTTTAAATCTCACATTTGATGATGGACCACAGGTTCTCAATGGGGTTCAGATCAGGTGAACAAGGAGGCCATGTCATTAGATTTTCTTCTTTTATACCCTTTCTTGCCAGCCACGCTGTGGAGTACTTGGACGGGTGTGATGGAGCATTGTCCTGCATGAAAATCATGTTTTTCTTGAAGGATGCAGACTTCTTCCTGTACCTATGCTTGAAGAAGTTGTCTTCCAGAAACTGGCAGTAGGACTGGGAGTTGAGCTTGACTCCATCCTCAACCCGAAAAGGCCCCACAAGCTCATCTTTGATGATACCAGCCCAAACCACCTCCACCTTGCTGGCGTCTGAGTCGGACTGGAGCTCTCTGCCCTTTACCAATCCAGCCACGGGCCCATCCATCTGGCCCATCAAGACTCACTCTCATTTCATCAGTCCATAAAACCTTAGAAAAATCAGTCTTGAGATATTTCTTGGCCCAGTCTTGACGTTTCAGCTTGTGTGTCTTGTTCAGTGGTGGTCGTCTTTCAGCCTTTCTTACCTTGGCCATGTCTCTGAGTATTGCACACCTTGTGCTTTTGGGCACTCCAGTGATGTTGCAGCTCTGAAATATGGCCAAACTGGTGGCAAGTGGCATCTTGGCAGCTGCACGCTTGACTTTTCTCAGTTCATGGGCAGTTATTTTGCGCCTTGGTTTTTCCACACGCTTCTTGCGACCCTGTTGACTATTTTGAATGAAACGCTTGATTGTTCGATGATCACGCTTCAGAAGCTTTGCAATTTTAAGAGTGCTGCATCCCTCTGCAAGATATCTCACTATTTTTTACTTTTCTGAGCCTGTCAAGTCCTTCTTTTGACCCATTTTGCCAAAGGAAAGGAAGTTGCCTAATAATTATGCACACCTGATATAGGGTGTTGATGTCATTAGACCACACCCCTTCTCATTACAGAGCTGCACATCACGTAATATGCCTAATTGGTTGTAGGCTTTCGAGCCTATACAGCTTGGAGTAAGACAACATGCATAAAGAGGATGATGTGGTCAAAATACTCATTTGCCTAATAATTCTGCACTCCCTGTATATATATACATATATATATATATACCCACTCAGTAGAGCCATGAGCGGTGTTCTGTTTTCATAGTAAACAATCTCTCTAAGCCTTTGCTTTAGAACGCTGGCGCTTAGCACTATGTGCAGAATTATATAACATTATTTGCTAGGTTTACTGCCCCTTTAAGAATAAACAGAACATATTCTGCTTTGTGAAAAACATTGGAATGTTAAATATTCATATTTTTATTTCGGATTAGTACACTTAAAGGGACAGTCTATGCCAAAATAAACTTTCATGATTCAGATAGAGCATGTATTTTTAAACATTTTTTTATTTTACTTTTATCACCAATTTTGCTTTGTTCTCTTGGTATTCTTAGTTGAAAGCTTAACCTAGGAGGTCCATATGCTAATTTCTTAGACCTTGAAGCCCACCTCTTTCAGATTGCATATTAACAGTTTTTCACCACTAGAGGGTGTTAGTTCACGTATTTCATATAGATAACTGATTGGCTAGACTGCAAGTCTGTCAAAAGAACTGAAATAAAGGGGCAGTTTGCAGAGGCTTAGATACAAGATAATCACAGAGGTTAAAAGTATATTATTATAACTGTTGATTATGCAAAACTGGGAAATGGGTAATAAAGGGATTATCTATCTTTTAAAACAATAAAAATTCTGGTGTAGACTGTCCCTTTAAGAATATGTGATTATGTTTGCGCATGTAGTAGGGTGTGTTTTCCCCACTTTTTTTGCTCCATTGACTTCTATGTGATAATATGTTAACACACGCCCAATATTCTAACTTCAGTTTTTTACGTGCATCGGGATAACATGCGAGCAAAATTTGTTTACTTTCAATTTGCATGTTCATAGTCATCTCATAACCAAAGTATGTTTTGTTTTTCACAAGATGAGATTGGATTAAAATGAGCTGCAGCTGTGTATTTAGATGTGTTTAGTATCTACTAGGCATTAAGCCTGCCCAGAGGGTAGTCTATGTTTAAAAATACAAACCCCCAAGCTAAAGTTACAAAAAATAAAAATTGTATAAATACAGAAAAAAATAAAGTTATCCAAAATAAAAAATTTAAACCTAAACTAATACCCCTATAAAAAAAAATCCCCCCAAAATAAAACACCCCCAATCTAATACTAAACTACCAATTGCCCTTAAAAGGGCCCTTTGTAGGGCATTGCCCTAAGTTAAACAGCTCTTTTGCTTAAAAAATTACCAATTACCCCCTAACAGTAAAACCCCCAACTAACCCCCAAAAATAAAAAAACTAACACTAAAAAAACCTAAGCTACCCATTGCGCCTAAAGGGGCATTTGTATGGGCATTGCCCTTAAAAGGGCATTCAGCTCTTGTACTGCCCTTAAAAGGGCAATCATCTCTTTTACAGCCCATTAAATCCCTAGGGGCCGATTTATCATTGGTCTGTTCGACATGAATCGCTAAGCAGATAATGCCCGACAGACATCGATGAATGCTGACAGCATACACTGTTGGCATTTATCATTACACAAGCAGTTATGGTGAACAGCTTGTGCAATGCCACCCCCTGCAGATTCTCGGCCAATTGGCCACTAGCAGATCGTATAGGATCGGGCGGTTTGCAGACCGCAGCCTCAGAGGCAGCGGACCAGTTATGAAGCAGCGGTCTTAAGACTGCTGCTTAATAACTACTGTTTCAGGTGAGCCTGAAGGCTCGTGTGGAAACAGGGGCATGAGGGGCCACTGAGAGTGCGGAGCGGTCTTCCCTGATCTGCAAATCCGGAGTGGTTGTCCTCAGCAGCGGTTTTCAGCGGCGGTCCTAAGCATCGGTCTTCAGCGGCGGCGATCCTCAACAGCATTGAGGATTCTCTTCATCCGCTCTCCGGTGTGCACTGTAAATTGAATGCAAGGTACCGCATTCAATTTGGGGTAACTTGCATTCCTATTGGCTGAAATTTTGAAATCAGCCAATAGGATTAAAGCTACTGAAATCCTATTGGCTGTTCAAACCAGCCAACAAGATTTTAGTAGCTCTCATCCTATTGGCAGGGGCATGAGGGGGCCACTGAGCAGAGGTGCAAAGCGGTCTTCCCTGATGCGCGGATCCGGAGCCGTTGTCCTCAGCAGTGGTTTTCAGAGGCAGTCCTCAGAGGCGGTCTTCAGCGGCGGCAATTCTCAAAAGCATTGAGGATCCTCTTCATCCGATCTCCGGTGTACACTGTAAATTGAATGCAAGGTACCGCATTCAATTTGTGGTAACTTGCATTCCTATTGGCTGAAATTTTGAAATAAGCCAATAGGATTAAAGCTACTGAAATCCTATTGGCTGTTCAAACTAACCAACAAGATTTTAGTAGCTCTCATTCTATTGGCTGATTTAAAAATTTCAGCGAATAGGAATGCAAGGTACCCCAATAAATATGGGGCACCTTGCATTTAATCTTCAGGGTGCGGCGGACAATCGCATGAAGAGAAGCCTCAATGTCACTTTGGACCACTGCCGCTGAAGACCTCCATTGAGGATCGCTGCTGAGAACCACTGCTGAGGATTCGTGCATCGGGGAAGCCAGCTCCGTACCTCCACTCGGTGCTGCCTTCGCTCCGGATGAAGATAGAAGATGATGGAGCCGCCTGGAAAAAGACCTTCTCCACCGGACTTCAGGAACGGTGAGTACCTATTTGGAGGTTAGGATTTATTTTATTTTTTTGGGGGGGGTTATTTTTAAGATTAGGGATTTAATGGGCTTGTAAAAGAACTGAATGCCCTTTTAAGGGCAGTAAAAGAGCTAAGTGCCCTTTTAAGGGCAAAGCCCATACAAATGCCCCTTTAGGGGCAATGGGTAGTTTAGGATTTTTAGTGTTATTTTTTTTATTTTGGGGGGTTTGGTGGGTGGGGGGGGTTTTTACTGTTAGGGGGGATTTAGTATTTTTTAAACGTAAAAGAGCTGTTTAATTTAGGGCAATGCCCTACAAAAAGCCCTTTTAAGGGCTATTGGTAGTTTAGTTTAGATCAGGGTTTTTTTTATTTTGGGGGGCTTTTTTATTTTATAGGGATAAGGTTTAATTTTTTTATTTTTGATAATTGTGTTTATTTTTTTCAGTAATGTTAGACTTTTTTTATTTTTGTAATGTTAGATAAATGTTTTGTAATTTAATGTTAGGATTTTTTATTTTAGTTGTAATTAGGTAATAATTGGGGTTAATTTATGGGCTGTTAGGTTAGGGGACTAAGTAATTAAATTAGTTATTTGCGTTGTGGGGGGTTGGCGGTTTTGGAGTTAATAGGTTAATTAGGTTTATTGTGATGTGGGGGGTTGGCGGTTTAGGGGTTAATAGGTTAATTAGGTTTATTGCGATGTGGGGGTTTGTCGGTTTAGGGGTTAATAGTATAATTAGTTAGTTGACATTGTAGGGTTTGGCGGTTTAAGGGTTAATATTCTATTTATTTAGTTGGCGGTGTAAGGGTTAGGTAGTTTCTGGGTTATTTGTTAATACTTAGTACGGGCGGTTATGTTTATTTATTTATTTTATATTTTGTGCGGGCAGTTCATTTTTTTTTTTATTTCTTGTGGGCAGTTTCGTGTTTTTTAGTTATTTTGTGCGGGTGGTTGCGTGTGTTTTTTTTTTGTTTTTTTTAAGGCTTTATTTGGTTATGCTGCATGCAGGTGGATTCTATTGGCTGCGTGCGCAGCCAACATTCCTTTGAGGATGCGTGTGCAACTGGCGACACTGACGGACACGTTACAAACGCGATTATAGTATAGATAATTGGTCTTAATCAATTCACAAAAGGACTTTTCCTTTAGAAATTGCTAAGACTTTAGAAACTTGTTACTGGATAAGTGTTTGTTCTTGCTAATTCCAGTAGAGTTGGTAAACTTTGAAAGGAGATGAAAAATGATTTAACTCTCAAACTTGAGGCTCTAATTGGATATGGATTTATCAAGAAAAAACAATCAAGTTGTATGATTTATTTTTTGTTCATCATCCTGCATTCTAAAGATGAAAGCTTGTTAGTTTTGTTTGAGAATCATAAGACTCACAAGTATAATTTAAGCATTGAGGCACCTATATCCATTGGTTTTTCTGACCTTAAAGGGACAGTCTACACCAAAATGTTTCTAATTTAAAAGATAGATAATCCCTTTATTACCCATTTCCCGTTTTTGCATAACCAACACAGTTATATTAATATACTTTTTACCTCTGTGATTACCTTGTATCTAAGCCTCTGCAGACAGCCTCCTTATCTAAGTGCTTTTGACAGACACGCAGTGTAGTCAATCACTGGAGACTCCTAAATAACTTCACGGGAGTGAGCACAACGTTATCTTTATGACATACATGAACTAACACTGTCTAACTGTGAAAAACTTTCAAAATGCTCTGAGCTAAGAGGCGGTTTTCAACAGTTTAGAAAGCAGTTTGAGCCTAGCTAGGTTTAGCTTTTGAAAAATACCACCAAGGGAACAAAGCAAATTTGATGATAAAAGTAAATTGGAAAGTTGTTTAAAATTGCATGCCCTATCTGAATCATGAAAGTTTAGTTTTGACTAGACTGTCCCTTTAATTAATGTATGAGACCTTAATGGTAAAGGAGTGTGTTTGTACTGTGAATGGTGATTTTATGTCCTCTTCAGTAGGCAGGCAAGATGACAGACGCAGGACCCCAAAGTTTCACAGTACCTTCCCTTTATTATTTATTGTTTTTAAGCACAAATCTCTGGCATTTTGCTATCTCAGATCTTGGCATCTCCTCATTTAAATGTTGCCGCTGATAGATTCAGTAGCATTTTTTTCTATTTCCTTTTCCCTATCCAGCCTAGTGTTACCTGCTGACCTATCACATATCTATAGTAACTGCAAGCTTTGTTTACCTATTTATTATACCTATTGGCCTGATATCTGCCTATTGAACTTGTTGGCTTGTTACTTGTTCCCCCAGGAGCTTCCTGCTTCAGCTTCAGGGGCAAAAGGTTGGATAGACCCTATTAGTGCCATTTAGTGTTAGAATCCACATTTTCACCATGTTGCCCCAGGGTTATGTGTGTGTACTGTGTCACCCTGAGCTACTGGGTGGGTTTCTGTAAATGTTCATTCAGTGTTTCACACACATGGAGGATGTTGTGATGAACAAGGTATATTTATTACTCACTCAGTACATACTGATTAGATCACACAACATATACATGTATACCCTTAGGAAGACATTTCTGGGGAACCTCTGAAGTAATAAGCTCTAGTGACTAGTCCTTAATGTTTCCAGAAGCATTTTCTTGGCAAACAGTCTGATTGCTCTCAGCTTCTCACATATCCTTTCAAGCTGACTGCATTACTCAGCCATCTGCACTTCACTAGCTTAGTCTGCTTGCCAGACTAGACTGTTGCAGGCAGATAGTTTCAAGGATGTCCACACCCAACCTAGGAACCAAGGACAGTCTGTGAGTCTGCCTAAAACACCCCAATTATGGTTGCCACCTCAGCCATTTTTTCCTGGACACTTATGAGTTACACATGCTGCGGGGTGTGCATGGAGGAACATAAATAATGCTGTCCAAGATCACAATTTGTGTGCTGTCCAGTGGTGCAATTCATGTTCCCCTCTGCATACCCTGCAGCATGTGTAACTCATAAGTGTCCAGGAAAACATGGCCGAGGTGGCAACCCTAACCCCAATACCACCTGCTGGTCTGAGTGTCACTGCCTATACTATATGCTGGTCTGCTACCTGTCTATAGTTTCAGCTGGCATGTTATTATAAGCATGACCCTTTATCTGTTACCTGCCTTGTCTAATCAGTGACCTGTTTACTGTCTGTGCCTGTTACCTGCTTGTAATATGTACTGAATATGTAGCTAAAACAAAGCCTATAAACATACTAGTATGTATCCGCTCTTTCACTGTTACATGTTATCAACTTCTCATAAACCCATACTTGACAGATTGCATCTCTTTTTAAAGGGACATGAAACCTAATTTTTTTTTTCTTTCATGCTATAGAAAGAGCATGCAATTTTAAACAACTTTCTGATTTACTTTTATTATCTATTTTGCATCATTCTCTTGATATCTTTTGCTGAAAATTATATCTAGATAGGCTTAGTAGCTGCTGATTGGTTGCTGCACATAGATGCCTCGTGTGATTGGCTCATCAATGTGCATTGCTATTTCTTCAGCAAAGGATATATAAAGAACGAAGCAAATTAGATAATAGAAGTCAATTGAAATGTTGTTTAAAATTGTGTTCTCTACCTGAATCATGCAAGAAAAAGTTTGGGTTTAGTGTCCCTTTAAAATGATCCAGTGACATAATAGATATTTCCTTATGAAAATTGTAAACCAATCTGAATGTTGAATCTAGTCATAATATTTGAATATTGGAAAGCAACACTTAATCCTGTGAAATCCGTACTTCAGAATCAAGTACTGTTTAAATCCAAAGTTGAGTTTATATTTTATGTTTATTTAGCTGTGAATAGTCATTTTTATTAAGTTAATAATTCATTTTATTGTTTGATTCATCTTCACATAATAATATGGAGAATAAATCTAGCTGAGCTTACCACCCACCTTAAAGGAATAGTAAAGTCCAAATTAAACTTTCATGATTCAGACAGGGCATGTCATTTTAAACAACTTTCTAATTTACTTTTATTATCAAATGTGCTTTGTTCTCTTGGTATTCTTAGTTGAAAGCTAAACCTAGGTAGGGTCATTTGCTAATTTCTAAGCCCTTGATGGCTGCCTCTTATCTGAATTAATTTGAAAGTTTTGGCATTAGTTTATGTGTTTCATATAAATAACATTGTGCTCATACAAGTGGAGTTATTTAAGAGTCAGCACTAATTGCCTGAAATGCAAGTCTGTCAAAAGATCTGAGATAAGGAGGCAGTCAGCAGAAGCTTAGATACAAGGTAATTACAGAAATAAAAAGTATATTTCTATAACAGTGTTGGTTATGCAAAATGGTAAATGGTTATGGTAAATAAAGGGATTATCTCTCTTTTTAAAAAATAACATTTTTGGTGTTTACTATCCCTTTAATTTTAATAAGGTTCATACCTCAACTAACTCACTGCATTTTTGTAAATGTTTCTAGATGAGTTTAATATTCAAAATTCATGGTTACAAATTGAATTTAGTTTAAACACTGCGTCCCATGTGTTTTTGTTGAGTCTTTAAATTTGAAACTTTATAAAAACATTTTCTTGTTTCTGGCTTATTTAATAAACCCTTTATCAGTGACATCATTCAACTTATGGTATACAACTTTATAAATACAAAGTTTAAGCTGTCATTGATGTGATTTATTCATACAAGGCATACGTTTTATTTTCAGCTGACTTTTTCACATGTTATATTTCTGGCACTAAGAATATGATAAGATCTTTATGACTCCAAATAAAAGTAACATCTTATCTAGACTGTTTCTCTATCCAATGGACTTAATAAATCTTTGCTGCTTTTATTGGATTTCAGGTATATCGTTTTAAATTAGAAAAAAAACTTTGTTCAACCTTGCTGTGTACAACATATTTTTTGTTGCTGTGAAAGTTAATCTGTCCTTAAAAAAGTATCTAAGTTTTTATTGTTTAAAAACAGTACAAATTCACCTACGTAAGTATTTTTAGAATTATTCTGCTTGTTATTTGCTACCAAGCCATATTCAAAAGGCGTAAAAACTGAGACTTTTCTTAAGATCTTTATACCCAGTAAATTGTTTTTAATACAAAAAACATATACATTGCAACCGTGGTGTGTAGCAAAGTGTAAAGCTACACCATTGTACACCAGGGTGTAGGTTTACACTTTGCTACACACCACGCTTGAAGTTAAATTATACACTCAGGATACCGTACTGTTAAGGCTATCTCCCTGCCCCCTATCTATAAATTGTTTTTAAACTATAAGGTAATAGATTCAAAATATATTTACATATATTTGTTGTCAAATGACAATTTTAATGGAAGCAATGGGTTTTGTTATATTTTCCCAGTCAACAAAAAATTACCAAAAAAGAAAGAGAGGGGGCGCCCTGAGTGTAAGAGAGGAGATGTGACCAAATAATTCTATACTTATATATCTAAATATTATAGATTAATATTAGCAAATCTAAAAAATACTAAAGTGATAAATCAAAGTGATATGCTGTATAAACCAGTATCAATGTGGTTTAAAAGTGATAAATCATACAATGTGCAATGTTATACAGTGTTAATCAGTAACAATGTGATACAGAGTAATACAAATGATAAACAATCAAAACAAACACAGTGATAATAAAGTGAAAGTCTCTATTGAGATGGGAGGCAGCTATCTGTGATGATCCAGGCCAGGATCCAGGAGCGGCAATCTATGAAGAGAAAAGACAGAAGCGCCACATGGCCCAATATTGTTTGATCCGGAATAAATAGATCTTAAAGTAATGAGTAAACTCACGTTTAGTAGAGCACCTCAGTTAGTGCTAGATATACGGTCTGGGATCTATTTGGTCACCCAGAAGACCAACTTCCTGCACAGGAGCTGATGTCTGTATAGGCAGAAGGGAAACACAGGTGCCAATATGGCCTAGTATTGCTGGTGCAAAGGTGTCAATACAAGCAAAGAGAAGAATAATACTCACAAAGTGTAAAGCACCTCTTGTGGTGCTATAGAGGCATGAAGGGGTCAATTCAGTCACCCAACAGACTTGTGGCCAGACATCCAAATGGATCCAGAGGTGCAAAAGGATCCCACAATTGGTCCAGAAAAGGAAATATTCCTCAGGAGAAGGATAAAAGATATATATCCCAAAGAAAGATGCAGTAAGTGTTCAAAATATTAAAAAGTGACTTTAATAAAATTGTAAAAATAACAGGCAACGTGTTTCTCAGCCTGTTCTCTCATGTGATTGGTTCATGCAAATGAAGGGGTGGGTATTACCTGATGATACAACCATCGTAGTGTGTAATGATGCATATGGGCCAGCTTGTCCGCATGCTGCTTCATACATGGGGCCCAATGTGTTTATATGTATATGTATTTGCACATATACATACATAGAAACACATAAATACACATAAATACACATGTCTACACACATATAGAATTATATATACACTTTTGAGCCTTTCCCAGTCAAATACCTCGAAGCCTGCAATATAATTTTTAATGTTTTAATGTGTTCTATTAATATATATATGTGTGTGTGTGTGTATTAATATAAATATATAAGTATAAGTATATATAAGTATAAATACATATTTTACAAAAAAAATTGTATATATATATATATATATATATATATATATATATATATAGTATTTCACAAAAGTGAGTACACCCCTTACATTTTTGTAAATATTTTAATATATCTTTTCATGTGACAACACTGAAGAAATGACACTTTGCTACAATGTAAAGTAGTGAGTGTACAGCCTGTATAACAGTGTAAATTTGCTGTACACCCCTAAGTGGAAATGCCCAAATTGGGCCCAAAGTGTCAATATTTTGTGTGGCCACCATTATTTTCCAGCACTGCCTTAACCCACTTGGGCATGGAGTTCACCAGAGCTTCACAAGTTGCCACTGGAGTCCTCTTCCACTCCTCCATGACGACATCACAGAGCTGGTGGATGTTAGAGACCTTGCGCTCCCCCACCTCCTGTTTGAGGAAGCCCCACAGATGCTCAATAGGGTTTAGGTCTGGAGACATGCTTGGCTAGTCCATCACCTTTACCCTCAGCTTCTTTAGCAAGGCAGTGATCATCTTGGAAGTGTGTTTGGGGTCATTATCATGTTGGAATACTGCCCTGCGGTCCAGTCTCCGCTTCAGTATGTCACAGTACATGTTGGCTTTCATGGTTCACTCAATAAACTGTAGTTCCTCAGTGCCGGCAGCACTCATGCAGGCCCAGACCATGACACTCCCACCACTATGCTTGACTGTAGTCAAGAAACACTTGTCTTTGCACGCCTCACTTGGTTGCCACCACACACGCTTGACACCATCTGAACCAAATATGTTTATCTTGGTCTCATTGGACCATGGGACATGTTCCAGTAATCCATGTCCTTAGTCTGCTTGTCTTCAGCAAACTGTTTACAGGCTTTCTTGTGCATCATCTTTAGAAGATGCAGACCAATTTGATGCAGTGTGTGGTGTATGGTCTGAGCACTGACAGGCTGACCTCCCACCCCCTCAATCTCTGCAGCAATGCTGGCAGCACTCATACGTCTATTTCCCAAAGATGGATGTGACGCTGAGCATGTGCACTTAACTTCTTTGGTCAACCATGGCGAAGCCTGTTCAGAGTGGAACCTGTCCTGTGAAACCACTGTATGGTCTTGCCCACCGTGCTGCAGCTCAGTTTTAGGGTCTTGGCAATCTTCTTATAGCCTAGTCATCTTTATGTAAAGCAACAATTTTTTTTTCAGATCCTCAGAGAGTTCTTTGCCATGAGGTGCCAAGTTGAACTTCCAGTGACCAGTATGAGAGAGTGTTAGAGCGATAACACCAAATTTAACACACCTGCTCCTCATTCACACCTGAGACCTTTAACACTAACAAGTCACATGATACCGGGGAGGGAAAATGGCTAATTGGGCCCAATTTGGACATTTCCACTTAGGGGTGTACTCAATTTTGTTGCCAACGGTTTAGACATTATTGTCTGTGTGTTGAGTTATTTTGAGGGGACAGCAAATTTACACTGTTATACAGGTTGTACACTCACTAATTTACATTGTAGCAAAGTGTATTTTCTTCTATGCAAAGAACATAGGAATGTTAAGTATTCCTTTTTTTTTTTTTTTAAACGTGTTTATTTATTTTTCCATCAGTGTCAAAAGAACTATAACAGAGCTCATTTGCTTACATTGTGCACCACGCAGGGTAACATTTTTCCAGTCATGTATACAAAAGAAGAAGTAGATATATAACACTTATGCCTACACAATAACTCTAGATCCATGCCCATTAACTTATGGGCACCACATACTAAATAAGAATTGTAGACAGCCAAAAAGAAACACAAAACCCAAAATACTGTGTTGCACATAGATAGAGGTACTACATATTATTCTTATTGACCTGAGCAAAATGAAAGCAAGAAAAAAATAGAAATAAAGAAAGGGAAACAGAGAGAAAGGAGAAAGAAAAAAAAAAAAAGAAAAATTGATTTAACCTCCTCCTCCTCCACCACCTCGAAAGGAGGTGTCTTATGGTCCGAAACTTTTCAGAGCCAGGATACTGGGAATTGTTCTCTTAATATCAGACCTTCAAAGTAGTCTGTTTTATGGAATGCCTTAGTCAATATATATTGTATGGGAAGCGGGTATGTCTGTATAATTTTTTCCCATTTATTAAAGAAGCGTTAGGTTGATTTGTTATATAGATTTGGGGTATTATATTGTTCAAATATAATCTGTTGTCTCACTGCTTCTAGAAATACCTTGAAAGGTAGTGATCTCATCTGCTTCCAGTTTCTTAAAATTAAATTACGACCTATAAGTATAATAGTATTGATCAGATCATAGTTCTGCACTGTTGTATTTAGGAGAAAGATATTTATAGGTTCCAGAACTAAATATTCAGAGCAGAATTTATTTAGCCAGAAGTTAACCTTCTGCCAGAATTGTCTTATTTTTGGGCATAACCAGAAACAGTGCATCAAATCTGCCTTAGGCATTGAACATTTATAACATTTATGGCGTAATTGAAGGTATGCAAAAAAACTCTTCTTGGGGAGATCAAATTCACTAGCAATGCTCTCAAAGGTTCTTAACTTAAACCTTTGATCAAAAACTTGTATTAACTTATCAAGTCCTTTATCCGCCCACTCTTTAAATACCTTATACTCACATCCAGCTATAAACTCAGGGTTCCCTCTGATCAGGAGATAATGGGAAATATAAAAATAAATTTTGAGATATTTACATGACATTTGCCATGCTTTAACCACGTTGTACATGCTAATAAACCTTTTTATGTTGTCTGGGAGTTCTACGAGAGTGCAATGTAAAATTGCTTTGCATACGAACGGATATATCAAGCTCTCTTCCAATGTTAGATTAGTTAGTACCTCGGTGGACAAAAGCCAATCCACCCAATTTCGTGCCAAGATGGCCATGTTATATAACTTAATGTCCAGGAAAGCTAGCCCCCCATGGTTCTTTAATTGTGACAGTTTTTTAATAGCTATCATATGCCGTGACTTGCTCCAAAGAAATTTAGCACATAATTGATTAAATATTTTAATATCTTTTGCCTTGATGAATAACGGTAAGTTATTCATAATATAGATTATCTGAGGGAATAGGATAGATTTGATCATTGCAACTTTAGCTGACAGAGAAATTGGAAGTAATGCCCATCTTTGCAACTTAGTTTTAAGCCGAGAGAAGAAGGGCGTAAAATTAAGTCGATACCAACAATTAGGATCTTTATATAACATAATTCCTAAGTATCTAATGCTCGTAACCTCTCTTAGATTATATTGTGTCGCGCTATCCATATTTTTATGTATCCATAAAATCTCTGATTTGAGCGCGTTGACTTTGTAACCAGAAATACTGCTAAATAACTCAAGTGCCTTGAACGCAATTGGAATATTTCTATGTGTTTGTTGAAAATAAAGAAGTAGATCGTCGGCATATAAGGCCAGCACGAACTTCTGGGATCCTATCTTTATTCCATCTAGTTCTTGTCTAGTGGTTCAATGGCCACATTGAATAGAAGGGGTGATAAAGGGCACCCCTGACGTGTTCCCTTCTCTAATTTGAAAAACGGTGATTGAGTATTGTTGACCAGTATCGAAGAAATGGGGTAGTTATATATAGTTTTAATAAATTCAATCAAATTGCCTGAGAAACCAAACTTTTCGAGGGAGATATACAAATGTTCCCATATTATAGAATCGAATGCCTTCTCCGCGTCGACCACAACCATAGCAAGATCGTCATGATGCGTTGTTTTTTCCATATGCAATTTGTTCCAAAAATATTCTATTAACATATATGTTTTGCGAATATTTTTTGTTGGTGATCTATCACACATAAAACCAGCCTGATCTTGATGGATAATTTTATGTAGTATTTCCTTCAGACGTTTTGCGATTATTGCAGTTAATAATTTATAATCTGTATTCAACAGAGAGATAGGTCTGTATGACCCGGGGTCTGATAGAATTTTGTCTTTTTTTGGAATAAGGGTTATGGTCGACGCGGAGAAGAATCGAGACATTGTTTTCCCATCGATGAAATATTAATTAAATAGACAAGTCAATATGGGAGCTATATCTGTCTTCAACAATCTGTAGAACTCCGTCGGAATTTGATCAGGCCCAGGCGCTTTCCCAAGTTTAGATTCTTCAATTGCTTTTATAACTTCGGCTAACGATATGGGGGCGTTTATTAACTTAACTTGTTCTGAGGTAATCCGTGGGCAATTAATCTTATCCCAAAACATCTTACTCGCTTCTGTATCTATAGCTTTAGCAGCATATATGTTCTTGTAATAGTCTAGAAAGACCTTACTGATATCAGTCGCTTTCTTGACATGCACTATGGTACTTGTCCCAGTACTTTTTTAATTGATTGTTTATATAATTTTGATATGCCCTCGAAACCGTTTTTGTCAATTGGTTTTCCCCGGCCCCTAATCTTTTTTTTCATGTTAACCATGTATAATTTGATCTCCCCCCTTAAGAAGGCCTTTGCTGCCTCCCAGAACACCTCATATTTATTTGCATACTCTTGATTGTTTATACAATATTCACGCCATTTACTCTTTATCCACATTTGAAATGCTCTATCATTTATCATGTACTTCGGAAAATAAAAAATTGTTTCCGTTACTTCCCTGAAGTCCTCTAATTCCTACTGATAGAGTTAATATAGCATGATCCGATAGAGTGATTTCACCAATTTCTGCACTCACATCATCTCTTAAAAGAGCATTGGAAATTAAAAAGAAATCAATGCGGGAAAAGGATCTATATACACGTGACTCACAAGTGAAGCTCTTGCCATCAGGATGATGGATACGCCATATATCATGTAATTTTAATTCCTTACAAATTTGGAAAAACAATCTAGAATTCTGTGCTGATCTGCCCCTCTGCCTGTGGGGGAATCTGTCCAATAAAGGTATTGGGGTTAGATTGAAGTCGCCCGCAAGTATTATATTAGATGATTCATGCAGAATTAATCTTGCAATCATGTCGTTCCAAAACAATTGGTCTGAGGTGTTAGGGCCATAGACATTGCACAGTACATATTTTACATTAAAAATTTCTATGTTGAGAATAATCCATCTATTATTAACATCTAATTGTATGTCATGGATTCTGTATTCCAAATCCTTGCTAATTAGAAAAGCAACCCCTCTTTTCCTCCCGGCACAATCTGATGCTATAACTTGCCCAATCCATTTGCATTTAAGTTTCTGAGCTTCAATATTTTTAAGATGTGTTTCCTGTACTAGCGCTATATCAGGCTTCAGTTTGGCAAGATGCTTAATCACTAACTTCCTCTTTTTAGGTGACGAAATCCCGCCTACATTCCATGAAGCGAGCTTAATCGTCCTCATCTTTTTGTCTAAGTGTATTATCTCGGAACCCCTCTAGTACACATATTAAAATATATATATGTTTGGAGGAGGAGGGGGGTAATAGAAAATAAAGGAGAGAGACGAGAGAGAAAGGAGAAAAAAAACAGTAAAAAGAAAAACTCCATAAGAATTAAAAACATTTCGAACTCGGAAACATTTGCCTAACAGGTCTAGGATAAGTTACCCAATTACCCTTTATTATATTCTGGCTATTTGTCGATTTTTACAGAATTCTCTAGCTTCTATTATATTATTTATGATAATGTTTCCTCCTGGTTCCTCCAGGGTTATTCTAGCGGGGTACATTAATCTGGCCTTGAGCCCTACATTGATTAGTCTAGTACAATATGGGGCAAGCTCTTTTCTTTTCATTGAGGTTTCACTAGAATAGTCTTGGAATATCAGTATTTTAACTTGGCCCAAATATAGATTCCCTAGTTTCCTATAAGCTCTTAGAATATTGTTCTTATCAGATACTTTATCAAAACAGGTCTGTTGCGATTTTCTCTCGTGTTATTTCTATTTATACCTAATCGATGTGCCCTTTCAACTATAATGGGGGCTTCATCAATAGAAATACCTAAAGCCAGTGGCAGTGTGGAGCTAGCAAAGGTTATTAAATCCAAATAATCCTCCTTCTCTGGAAGGCCAATAATTTTTAAATTATTTCGTCTTGAACGATCTTCTAATTCATGTATTTTGTCTTGTAATATAGTCAATATTTTGCTATTATCTGCTATGCTTTTTTCTTGTTTATATAATATGTCTTCATTACTGGACACTTTATCCTCCACTTCAGTGAGACGGCTAGAGAATTGTTTTAATTCTACCATTATACTTGCCATTTGGCTTTTAAGCAATTCGAATTGTGGCAAAAAAAAATTCGGACATTTGAGCTACCAGAGGCTGAGTGTCATTTATATGTGTTGTAAATTCTAAGGCACTATCTAAATGTGTTTCAGATGTTCTCACTCTTTTATCTTTTTGTTTGGCGGGCATGGCCGGGGGGGGGGGTGTTTATTGTGCGTGATGTATTTATCCATGTACTGTGAACCGTGAAACTTATATACTTATAGTTCTTTTCTGTTCCCCCTATTGGGTGTAGGTGAAAGTAAAATAGTATTGTGCACTATTTGGTACTGGGTAAGGGTACACACCCAGACGTGTAAAAATTAAGCTAGACAGGACTACCAGAGGTGATCAGTATGTGTGTGAAAATTAGATATGTGGCTATTATAAACCGTGTATTTTCTTAATAAACTCGTGAATTAAACTTACATAAAATGAAACTAGACAAGACTACCAGAGGTGATCTATATGTGTGTGAAAATTAGATATCTGGCTATTATAAACCGTGTATTTTCTTAATAAACTCGTGAATTAAACTTACATTAGTCAAAAACAATGTTCCGTGCATCAACAAAAATTGAGATTAAAGTAGGCCCCCCCTTTCCCCGGACTGTCCTTAAACAAAACTATATGGGCTTATGTCTTTTGACATAAAAGATAGAGTGTGGCTGGATATAGTTTAAGCCAAAAACTTTAGCCAAAATTACCTTGCTAAACCACTGATTATAAATAAGCAAGGTTAAGAGAGATACAGCTCTTAGAAGGCGTAATATTTTACTTGCTAAACTATGGAAATTTCAAAGCAAAACCCTTCTAGGATCTATATATTTTTTACTCTGTTTTATATATTATAATGTACAGGCCCTTCAGACCCCTTCAGGCCTCTTCTGGCATGGCGAATGTAAATAACTTTTTATAGTATAGAATTCAAAGAAAAAAACATTCAAGCGATTAGTACTATAGAGCAAGGCAGATTTCCTTGCTTGTTCTGTATAGACAACCAAAGCCCTGTCTCAAACCATGCGCGTTATCAGCGCTCTTATTGTGTCCTCTAGGGATTTAAATCAGCAATACACAGGTTAATATGCTTACATTAGTACTTAACAAAAGTTCTTGAAAAAAGTTCCTCAGATTTTTCTGGTTATGCTCTTTTTTTTAAGGTGTAGAAAGTACCTTTATAAGTCGTTGTTTTGTATAGAGCAGAATATAACTCCACTATATGGTTAACAACACTTTGGTTAGAGGAGGAGGAACAAAAGATAAAAACACGGGCAACAATTGGGTTAAAACATCTTAATCAGTTCTAGGATACTTGCTCAGTTCCTTTAGATTTTCCTAGATGCCACCTTGTTTTCCTTATGTACCCGGATTTTTTTGTGTTATATTCTGCAAGGTACCTTTGACTGCTGTGCTCTGCTGTGCTAGCACTCGTCCTCCACCTGAAGCGTGGCACTCTACCACCCATTAAACAACCTGCTGTGCGGTGAGTACCGCCCCAATCTTCGTGCAGCTTGCGGCTTGCTCCTTGCGGCTCCTGTGGCAAACTAGGGCCTCCACCTGAAGTGTGGCAATCAACCACCTGCTAGCCAACCTGCTGTACTGTAGCTATCGCCGGACCTCCGTGCGGTTTGCGGCTTGCGGCTCCTGCGGCAAACTAGTGCCTTTGACTCAGGGATTCACCTCCGTCTCGGCCGGTCTCCTGACCTCTTTGAGTTATTCTGGTCTCACACAACCTCCTCCGCAGCTCTCGGCCTCTGTGGTCGCCGCCCCACACTGCACAACTCCGATCTCATACGACCTCCTCTGCACCTCTCGGACTCTGGGGCCGTCGCCCCTCTCTGTACTGCGGGTCAAATTGGGCAGTCTTAAGAAGTCAACTCTTGCGCCTCACTCATGTTTCCGCATTCAGGCTCTTGCAACTGAGCCTCTTTGCTTGTTCCACGATTCCGCCACAAGCACCTCTGGCTAGGTTCGGTTGCCCTAGGAAGCAGTCCCACTCCAACAACGGGCATATGGCAGGGAGAAGTTAGATACGAGCCCTCAGCATACACGCTCACTTGCCACGAGCGGTGCTTGGCTCCTCCCACCGGAACCGGAATGTTAAGTATTCCTAATACCTTTGGGCACAGTTGGTCTAGTGCAGTGTCGGGTTAGCACTTGAGCGAAAACGCTTTTTGTAGCGCATCCCATAAAAAGTCTATGGTGAGAGGGATTTAGCATTCCTTAAATTAGCATGCCTGAGTCTTTTACTTGCATGCTAACTTTTTACTTTCAACTTTTAATACATGGTCAAACTCAACTGCGCTAAAATTTTAACGCTCAAGCAGAAATAAATTAGTGCACCACTTGTAATTTGGCCCTATATACATACCTTTGATCTTCCTGTATATGATAACTAGATAAACTAGTTGTAACTGAGAGTACAACACAGTTTAAAGAAAAAGTAGTTCCACAAGTGTGTGGTAAGGGTTAACTCTACAAAGACAAAAACTGTCTAAATATTAAAAACGTTACTTATCACTCATACATTAAACTTTATTATTGTCAACTAGGAACATACACACATACAGTAGCAAAGGCTGTTAGTTAAAAACACTTGAACTCAGTGGATTGCATAATAGCAATCAAATATAAATATGTAATATTGAACAGTCCTCAGTCCGTTTGTAAATTAAGGTTAACTAAGCCCTTACAATCCGAGGGCTATATTTATAATTATTCTGATAACATTAAGGACTAGAGGCTGTTAATTATACCACTATATTAACTAATTTTCCACAAGCGTAAGCAAAATTAAAAGGACGAGCAGAAGAGACAAAGCTGCCCCTGTCGGACCCCTGACGCGTGTTTCACGAACGCTTCCTCAGAGGGGGTGCGGGCCACTGCTACTCCCTTCAGCAAGATAAGGATGAACAAATGAGAATAATTAATTTGTCTGACCACGTACTTAGTACAACACATAAATCAGTACTGTCCAAAGGACTGTCTTTTTGTCCAGTTAAATCTTTAAATAAATTTGAGGTGATTAAGGACATACATTACAGCTGATATTCTATGTGAACTATCAGAAGGTGGTACAGACACTCAAAATTATAATTTGACACCAATTCCACAAGTATGGAAATCAAATATAAAACCTAAATCCACATATGTTCCATCTTTATCTTTATCACCAGAGATACAGGTATTTTGCAAAATGGTTTGCCAAAAGATAGAGCAAATACCCATATACAATGTCAAGAATAATCTAAGTAGTGCAGAATCACAGACCTTAAGGGAAATTGAATTATGGCAAGATATTTTAATCAAACCATCGGATAAGGGTGGGAATGTGGTCTTGTGGCCACGACAGATGTATATAGCCGAAGCCACTAAACAACTGTCTAATAATTCTTGCTATAAACAGTTGATATTCAATCCCCAAAGTTCCTACCTCATAAAATACAATAAAATGATTAAAGATGCATGGGAGAAAAATATACTCTCCAATTCAGAAAAGAAGTATTTAACAAAGGAGAACCCAAAGATTGCCACACTATACTTTCTACCGAAAGTACATAAAAATCCTGTAATACCCCCAGGCAGACCTATCATGTCAGGAAATGATAACTTAACAGAGAATGCTAGCAAGTTTATAGATTTAAGGCTGAGAGAATATCTAAAAACATTACCATCCTATGTACGTGACACCATGGAAGTACTAGAAATGGTAAAAAATATTCAACTAACTGATGAGATGTGGTTAGTCACAGCGGACGTAGAGTCCTTGTATACCAACATCAGGCATAGTGATGGAATTGAAGCCATCAAATATTTCTTAGCCTCTAATAATCTAGACAATGCAGCACACAATGATTTTATAATCCAACTGTTCATTCTGACACAAATTTTTTCACATTCAATGACAGATACTACCTACAAACACAGGGTACCGCGATGGGTACTGCCTGTGCGCCGACTTATGCGAACTTATTTCTTGGTTATTGGGAACGCTTTTGGGTATTCTCTGATCAATTACAATCATATACTGAACACATACCAATGTGGTTAAGATTCATAGATGATGTCTTATTTATCTGGGAAGGAACATCAGATGAATTGCAATCATTCATGCAAAAATTAAATGAGAACAAACTGAATATAAAACTCACTTATTCAGCCAGTCAACAGGAAATATGCTTTTTGGACTTGAAGATATTTAGAAACAGCGAGGGTCTTATCAACACCACGATCTACAGGAAGGAGACAGCAACCAACACTCTCCTACATCATTCTAGTGCCCACTCACCTAGCACCCTAAAAGCGATAACGTATGGGGAGTTCTTGAGACTCCGTCGTAACTGTACAAATACTGAGATCTACATGACAGAAAGCATTGCTCTATCACAAAGGTTAATCTCACAAGGGTATAGCAAAAAATCTGTGAAAAGAGCTAAATACAAGGAACTGAGAATATGTAGAGATGAATTATTAGTCCCCAAAGACAAAGCAAAAGCAGAATCCTGCCCTAGACTAATAACTACATATAGTCCCCAGATGACACATGTAACTAAAATCATAAATGACCACTGGAAAATATTACAAAATGATGAAACCTTAAAACCCCTTATTGGAGATAAAGTATCCTTGGGATACAAAAGACCCAATAACTTAAGAGATAAGCTGGTATCTAGTCATTTTGTTAGATCTACAAGGAAAAAAGATAGTGATCCGGGCATGTACCCCTGTGGCACTTGTTCAGCGTGTAAATATGTGTGGAAAATTAAAACTTTAACTGATAAAACGGGTAGAGTATACAGAATACCTTTCCATTTCTCATGCACAACAATAGGAGTAGTTTATGCACTCCATTGTTCATGCCAAATGTTCTATGTTCGCATGACAACCAGAGAGGTAAAAACACGTATTCTGGAACACTGCTATAATATAAAAACTGCACAAAGAGATTTGAATAATGGCAAAAAAAATAACCTCTGTTGCCAAACACTTTTTACTTCAGCACAAAAGTTCTACTAAGGATTTGAAATTTACAGTAATTCAAAAAGCATCCCTTGGCATCAGGGGTGGCAATATTGAAAAAGTATTGCTAAAAATGGAATGCAGGTGGATTTACTCATTAAATGCAGTTAAACCAAACGGGATGAATGATTACAACAATTATTTTGTATTTTTATAGTACAATTAAAAATCTGACATTTATTATTTTATACAGTAATCATAAACAGTCATGTCTAAACAATTTATTTAGCTTTTTTCTCTGTGGTCACAAGTACATTATCAAAAACTAAAACAAAATAATATCACAGACCATAAGTATTATGTCACCATGTATTAAGAAAAATAATTTTATTATTAAAATGTAATCTGTGAGTTTCTCCAAACTAAGTTACCCAACACTTTGAATTCTTCATATTTACACTATTACTATTTGTTTTGCACTGGTGGCTGCTTTGATGGCAGCAAGATTGATCTAACTTGATCCTAAAATCTAGCACTTAAACCTAAATTATCTGCACCTTATCATAAATAACTGAGCATACATGCTTAAACACATGTATATAGTTTGTCACTTAATAGGAATGTTCAAAAAAATGTATATTCTTTTATTTTTCATTTTATTGTTTTAAACATTATATCACTTCAGTTATGCAGCACTTTATTATTATTATGAGTATACACTTTAAAAATCAAACTTGTCCTAAGTTTAAAAATAATTGAGAAAATATTATATATTCTCTTTTTTCACTTAACTCATTATTACTAGTAACAGCTGCTTAGATACAAAGTAGCTGTTAACATTTTAGTCACCACACTTAGATCCCCACTCTTGTTCATCACTTTTTACTTGTTCCTCTATAACACTGTAAATGTCCATGAATTATATAAATAAATATATAGTTTGTGTTGGATGACTTATGTCTGCAGTTTTAGTTTTAGGGTTCCATATATACTGCTTTAATAAATTTGACTACCCATTAATTAATAGGGATATCATTTTCACAATAAAGTAATAAAAAATATTTCATTTTCAAAATGTCTCATTCAATAATTCTATTCCTTATTAGTATGAAATTTGTAGTAGGAATATATACAGCATATGTTAAGTATAATCCTATAATTACAATATAAATTCATCCTAATGTTCTAACGTACAAGAAATACCATAATGTTGATCTTTATTGTTAAATAGTTCATGATTGAACTATCATTAATAACAACTAATGTAGTTTTTTGATCGTTTATGACTCATGCTTATACATTCATGTATAGGGATATTGAGTCAGATTGTCTAAAAAGATTAAACTGTAATCATTTTCTCGCTTTTTTATTTTAATTTTATTTTTATCCATCCTGCCTCTTCTAACATCTAAATATATCTGTAAGGTTCAAGAGATTAAAGTGTTTACTGTGTTATATCAGTTCATCTACATCGCATAAACTCTCGTGTATACTTGGATCTTTATTTACATAATCCTCCAATCATACTCGTCTAATATAACACACCCATAAACATTATGACACGCAGGTTTAGGATTGGTTTTACATCGATGTTAATGCAACTGTCAAAAACACACCCCTTACTTGATAATGAGTACTCTGCGCTTAGGACCGTGACGCAATGATTGACAGCTTGACTAGTCAATCCTGTGTAGACAACACCCAATCATTCATCCAACCGTGTGTTAGAGGTGGGCCACTAGTTGCAACAAAAGATGCTGAGTAGCAGCGGCCCGCACCCCCTCTGAGGAAGCGTTCGTGAAACGCGCGTCAGGGGTCCGACAGGGACAGCTTTGTCACTCCTGCTCGTCCTTTTAATTTTGCTTACGCTTGTGGAAAATTAGTTAATATAGTGGTATAATTAACAGCCTCTAGTCCTTAATGTTATCAGAATAATTATAAATACAGCCCTCAGATTGTAAGGGCTTAGTTAACCTTAATTTTCAAACGGACTGAGGACTGTTCAATATTACATATTTATATTCAATTGCTATTATGCAATCCACTGAGTTCAAGTGTTTTTAACTAACAGCCTTTGCTACTGTATGTGTGTATGTTCCTAGTTGACAATAATAAAGTTTAATGTATGAGTGATAAGGAACGTTTTTAATATTTAGACAGTTTTTGTCTTTGTAGAGTTAAAGGGACAGTTCACCCAAAAACTTTCTCCCCTTTAAATTATTCCCAATGATCCTTTTTACCTTTAGAGTGTATTAAATTGGTTGCAAGTAGCTCCTTTACTCATATTTCAGCATTTGAAATAGCTGATTTAGCTTGTTGTTTCCCAACCTATACTGAAAGTTTTGATACTGGCGTATATGCTATTGACAAGTCTAAGTAAACACAGCCAGCAGAAGAGATTACACCCTCAGTGGGGGCATGATAGTTAAGTAATAAAATGATAATTTTCCATTGTTCTCTCTATGTATTGAACTTTGGTGTTTCAGACAAATATAAGATAAGGAAGCAAGTCTGTGTACATGAAAGTGATAACATAATGAGATCTGATATTACCTGAAGCTCAACCCATTGTAATAGGCTGTGGTTTCAAAGCACAAAACCAGCTACTTCAGATACACAAATAAACCTGAAAATGCAATTTCTCAAATATTTTATACTCTGCAGTTGGTATAACAAGTCATTTAAAATACATTTATGGAAAAACAATTTTACAGTGTACTGTCCCTTTAACCCTTACCACACACTTGTGGAACTACTTTCTCTTTAAACTGTGTTGTACTCTCAGTTACAACTAGTTTATCTAGTTGTTGTTTGTACCTCTAGTGAGTAGTCTACAACAGGTATTGCTTTCAAAAATTTTAAAATTTAAGAATTTAGTCTAACATTGTGTATAGATAATATAAGTGACAGCTGGTACTATATTCATAACTCTGCTACCCCCAAACCTACTCTATTCTAAATTCCTGTATATGATGTTCCATAGGGGTAAGAAAACCAGTATGTAATGCTATATATCATGTCAATTTAACATCCTTTGATTAGTATTGCATGATATTGGGGGTTAAAGTGAATGTAAACTTTGACGAATGTGTGCCCGTTTTTTAAAAATTCTATTAAAAACAGGGGCACTTTCATTCATTAAAGTTTAAATTTCAGCAGTTTGGTTAAAATACTTATCTTTTCTTCTTGACAGCCGGACCAGCGATTCCCATGCCTGCCGCGCGTCTCTTGATAGGTCAGAAATGAAGATGTAACAATCCTGTAGTAATCCGTTCATGGATTGGGTATATACCTTTAACAGGTAATCTATCACCTCTCCACTCCTCCCATTATTGTCCTTTATAAGCCTCATTCTGACTTCTGTTAGTGCTTGGTATTATTTTCAAACCTTCAGTTTGTTACTCAAGCTCTTAAGTACACATACCAAATTGAGGTTCAACTTATTGTAGTTATTTTCTACCGCTTCTGCAATTGTCTTCTGTGTCTGACTACTTTCCATCAAAGTAATCGTATTGTTCCTAAGTGGTGAATTCCTCTGCTGTCCGTCTCCAATTTTAATCTCAGAGATCACCGGAGGGCTGTGACGTTACATCCGCCTTCGGCACCGCTCCGCAGGGACCATTGAAGCCGCAAGCCTCGGTAAGCTAGCTTCTCCTTCAGCTCTGTTATATCTTATGCGCATAACATCTATGATTCACTATATCGATATATACACCTGTACTCTCTAACTGTATGTTAAGGATATACTTACAATGCTAGTGTATTACCCAGGTAAGATTAAAATGCTCATTTGTGGAAACACATTGTTTCAGTTGTAACAAAGTGTGTATCCGCTTCTCAAATCAGTTACTTTGTTGTTATAAGTCCATATATTTCCATATCGAGCAACATTTGTATGAAAAGTCTTTAGGCAGTTCTTAAAGAGACATACATTAACTGAATAGTAATTGTGACTATGTTATAATCAGCAATTGTGATTCTAATTTAAGACACTATATAACTTTGAACAGATACCAGGAATTGGTTAACCATGACAGAAGAATTCGGCTTCCTCCAATAACGGCGTGGCCTCCGGCAATGTTTGCTTATTTTAACCAAACTGCTGAAATGTAAACTTTGATGAATGAAAGTACCCCTGTTTTTAATAGGATTTTCGAAAACTGGGCACACATTTATCAAAGTTTACATTCTCTTTAAATATATATACAGGTGTAATGTTGGCACCAACATGAAAGGGACACTAAAGTCAAAATTAACTTTCATGATTAATGCCGAGCATGCAGTTTTAGAAGACTTTCCAATTTACTTACATTATCAGTTTGCACATAGTCTTTTTATATGCAATGTTTCTGAGGCACCAGCTGCTACTGAGCATGTGCAAGAGTTGACAGTGTATATGTATACTAGTCTGTGATTGGCTGATGGCTGCCACATGATACAGGGGCCTGGCAAATTGAAGGACTTTTTTAAATTTGTTAGAAAAAACTCTACTGCTTATTTATAATTAATTGCAAGTGTTATTGTTTGTTTTTAAAAGATTAAAATATATTTTCATTAGCTTGTTTATTGTATAAACAGGGCACATAACTGGAAATATAATGGAAAAGGAGTAATAGCATGCAGTGTGAAATAACCCAAATAAACAATATAGTAGTTAGGGTTGCCACCTCAGCCATGTTTTCCTGGACACTTATGAGTTGCACATGCTGTAGGGTGTGCAGGGAGGAACATGGGGGTCGATCCGATAAAAATCGTCGCCCGCAAAAGTTGGTGACGCCAATATTTGCGCGGGTTTGGTATCCTATATACGGCGTAAGCTAGAAGTTACGCGCGTAGATTTCTGGCGTCGCCCGTAGTTTTTTGGCCCATAGACTGACATACAAAACACGCGCAATTTGCTATCCAATATACGGCGTAAGGACTTACGCGCGCAGATTTCACAAAATCTACTCCATTGTCAGCTCGCCACAAATTGAAGGCGCAGGAACCCTTGCACTGACTTAGAAACCAACGTAACTCTCTGAAGGCCTAACAAATGCATGCTTAACAATATACATAGCAGCAGCTTGATCACAAATAGTTAACCTCTTAAAAGCATTTATTATTCCTGCCCCTGCAAGTGTGTCAAACCAATCACAAACAGCACAACCTCTCACCTGCAGCCTTAAAACACCTGTAAATGCACACCCTCATTAGCCACCATGTTTCCCTTGCAGTATATTGCATTTAGAGTGAGACAGTGTCGTGGGGCACAAGGGATGCTGGAACCCCTACAAGCCCCTGTTTTGGATGGTATCCCTGCTGCTGAGGTCCCTGGTCATGGTGCTGTAGCTGTCCCTGCTCCAGCTGCTGCTGCTGCCCTCCCTGCTCCTCCTGCTGTTGTCCCTGTTCCTGGTGCTCCCCATGCTGCTGTTGCTACAGCTGCCCATAGGCCAGCAGGGCCTATAAGATGAAGGCATCAGCAGAGGGGAAGAGCACCAAGGGTACACAGGGTTAGGGTCACCCTGTTTGGGATGACAGAAGTGGAGGTCAGGGAAAAGTATCGCTTGACTTCTGCAAGCCTCATTAACCTATATGAGGTCTTGAAGGATGATATTGACCCTCAAGCGTATAGGAACCGAACTCTGACTGGTATGCAGAAGCTGTTGTGTGTTGTACACTTCCTGGCAACCGGCTCATACCAGTCAACAGAGGGGCTTGTGTCTGGCCTAGCGCAGTCTACCTTCTCCAGGATTCTAGGGGAGGTTCTGACTGCTCTAGATAACCAGACACAACGATACATTCATTTCCCCCGTACCCCCCAGGAATGGAACCGTCTTAAACAAGGCTTCTATCGACTGGGGGGTATTCCCAATGTCATGGGGGCAATTGATTGCACACATGTGCGTATCGTGGCCCCACATGAGGAGACAATCCTCTATATTAACAGGAAAGGGTTTCACTCATTGAATTGCCAGATGGTCTGCGATACCAATCTGAAATTCTTACATGTGTATGCAGGCTTCCCGGGGAGTGCACATGATTCCTACATCCTGCGCCAGACCTCCTTATTCAATATGTTTGAAAATGGAACACTCTCTGGAGGATGGCTGCTTGGTGAGTACCTTCATTCTGTCTGTATATTTCTACTAAAGGGACACTAAACACAAATTTTAATCTCATGTTTCAGATAGAGAATACAATGTTAAACAGCATTACAATTCACTTCTATTATCTCATTTTATTTATTCTTTAGATATCTTTTTTTTTAAAAATAGCAATGCACATAGATGAGCCAATCATATGAGGCTTCTATGTGCAGCCACCAATCAGCAGCTATTGAGCATATCTAATATGCTTGTCAGCAAAAGTTATCTATACAATGGAGAAAATGATCTAATCTAAGTAAATTATAAAGCTGATAACAATTGCAGGTTCTTATTAAATGGACAGTCTAGTATAAATTAAACTTTCATTATTCAGATAGGACTTTAATAAACTCTCCAAATTACTTCCATTAACAAAATGTGCACAGTATTTGTATCTTTTATATTTTTGAGTCACCAGCTCCTACTGACCATGTGCAAGAATAAGTGTGTATGCATTTGTGAATGGCTGATGGATGTCACATGGTACAGGGGGAGTTTCAAAATACATAACACTTTAAATTGTCATAAAAAATAACTTTGATATTAGACTAAGTGCTATTGCATTGTCTTGTTATCTTGCATTTTTTGATAATGAAAATCTACTGTGTTGACTGGTCCTTTAAAATAGATTTTTGGTCAAGACTAATACTGGCATAAAAGTAGATTGCTTATAATGCACAAATTTAATGTTTTTATTAAATCTATCTTTTATATGAAATTCATGTTGTGTCCCTTTAAAGCACATGATGTACCTGTAGTAATCCAAACACATATGTTACATGACAGGTGACGCAGGGTACGGCTGCAGACCATGGCTATTAACCCCCTTGGTGCACCCCATTACAGAGCCACAACTCAGGTACCAGGAGACACACATAAGAACAAGGAATGTCATTGAAAGGAGCTTTGGCCTATTAAAAACCAGGTTCAGGTGTCTGGATGTTACAGGCGGAGCACTACAGTATAACCCCAACAAAGTGTGTTCCATTGTCAATGCTTGCTGTATTCTACACAACATTGCTGTGGACACACGTTTGTTGGGGTACATTGACCCAGAGCAGCAGCAGCAGCTGGTTCCTGTACCTGAGGATGTGGACAGGGGGACACTGAGGGGGAATGAAGTGAGGGATTATGTCATCCGGGAATACTTCACCTGTAAGTTACTTATTCATAAGTACAGTAAACCGTAACATTCACATGTATTATGATGTTTGACAGTACCTCACCAACCATTGCATGTGTATATATCATGTCTTGCAGAATTTCAAACTTCGGATTTCCACTGCATGTAAGTGAAACTACTACATCCCAACCCCCTTCCCTTAAAGGGACACTATACCCAAACATATTCTTTCATGATTAGGGATAGAGAATATAATTTTAAAAAACCTTCCAATTTACTTTGATTACCTATTTTCAGTTATTCTTTAGATATACTTTAATGAAGACATAGCAATGCACACAGTGAAACAATCACAGGAGGCATCTATATACAGCTACTAATCAGCAGCTACCAAGCATATCTAGATATGCTTTTCAGCAAAGAATATCAATAGAATGAAGCAACATAAATAATAGAAGCAAATTATTAAGTTGTTTATAATTGTCTGCTCTTTACAAATCATGAAGGAAAACATTTTGCTTTCATGTCCCTTTAACAACCCTAATTACTGTATATTTCTCATTTGTTTCATTCATGTTTAGTTCACTATCATTAAGAATGAGGATAATGGATATTTATACCTTATGTTCACACCTTCTTTAAATACATTATTAGTTATATATACCAACGTGTCAATTTATATTGGATGTGAGAAACCTTGATTTACATCTTAGAAGTGAATATTACTATATGTACCTTTCATACACAACTATGTGATGTGGTTTATCGAACAGGAATATGTCAGAAACATGATAATAATACCTTTTTGCCCATTTCAACACAGGTATTATTATATGTTTTAACAATATTACTGTACTAAAACACACCTCACATGGATGTGGATGACAATTATATGGTAAATAACAGAGGACAAGATTTAGGATGAAATAGAACAAGATTTATTTTCTTTTAGGCCTCTTAGATGAGGGGGCTGAGGGGCCTGGAGTGGGTCTCCTGCCTCTCCTGGGTTGTATGGATCCAGTAGGAGTGCTGGTCACAGATGAGATGCTTGAGGCGATGTCCTGCTGGTGGGTGAAATGCTCCACCAACACACCCAACAGTTGGTTCTGTTCCCTCCATCTGTGGTCACTCTGGATTTGCATGTCGGAAATGATTCTCAGCATTTGTGATTGGTTTTGTACCATAGCAGTTACAGATGCTGCCATGTCCCTTTGCAGCTCACTGGAACGCTGTTGTAATCGCTGTTGGCTCCTATGGAACCTGCGTTGGTCCCTCTGCATTCTCTCGCAGGTTGACGTTAGACTCTCACAGGTCAATGTTTGCCTCCTCTGTAGGGAAATGTATTCTTCACCCATGGCAGAAGTCAGTGGATCCATGGGCTCTTCCCCAGCAGGGACTATAGGCACTGGTTCCATTTCTCGATCCTCAGCTGGGGGTGCAGGCCCCGGAATCTCAGCTGGGGGTGCAGGCCCCGGAATCTCAGCTGGGGGTGCAGGCCCCGGAATCTCAGATGTCCGGATGGACTGATAGTCCCATTGGCTGCTGGTGTGCATCCACTAAGCCTGCTGGTAGAATCCCTGAGTGGCATGATATTCTTGTGGGGGGGTAAAGACATCTACCCTTCGGGGCTGGCTTGGCTCCCCCTCCAAGCCAAAGGAATATTCCTCCGGCCAGGGCTCCTGCCAGGTATCCTCCTGTAATGCAGGCGGCATAACATTGGGATTCTCAATTGAGGCAGTCAACACATGTCATGCCTGGCATACTCCTGCTGGACTCTCTGGACCGGTGGTCGAGGTGGAGAAATACTTTGATCCGGTGTTGGAGGGAGATGCATGGGCGTTGGCACCCTGGTGACTGGAGGTTCTGTGGAGGAGTCAAATGATGAGAGGGATTAGTACAGTCAGATATATATCCATGTGGGCATACAATGTACATGCTAGGGCCTATCCACATTCTCATGTCAAACTCTATAACATGCATGTGCACATTGAGATTTGTGATATGATGGGTTTTAATATGCAAAGTATACATGTATGTGCTTCATATAATAGTTCTGTGTACATGTCAGTGATGGAGAAAATGTGTTCTTTAAGTGACACTATGTTTGTGATGACTATAGTGTCCATTTACTGAAAAGTCTACATGTGGCTTGTGGCCTGTGTTACTCTGAGACATGTTAGTATTTCACTATTCCACCTCATATCATGAATTTCAATGTGTTAAGTAGCATTAAATGGACATGCAACCCATTTTTATTCTTTCATGATTCAGCTAGCCAAGCATGCAATTTTAAACAACTTTGTAATTTACTTCCATTAGCTAATTTGCTTCATTCTCTTGATATTCTTAGCTGAAAAGCATTTATAGATAGGCTCATAAGCTGATGATTGGTGGCTGCACATCAATGCCTCGTGTGATTGCCTCACCCATGTGCATTGATATTTAATAAAATAAGATTATGAAAATAATGATGAAAAATAGATAATAGAAGTAAATTGGGATGTTGTTGAAAACTGTATTCTCTATCTGAATAATTAAATAAAATTATTTGGGTTTCATGCCCCTTTAATGTTAAATCTCATTGTATATTTTGTTGTTAGTAAGCAAAATACCATGCTCATCATTGTGTACATGAATGTGTGACAATATAGGATGTTATAACTCAAATACATATAATACTGGTGTGTGGGATGTTACTCACCAGCATGCTGTGCTGATGTTGCAGCCCCTGAGTCATGAGCCCCTGGAAGTCCACGGACTGCTGTGACGCTCAGGGACCTACGAATCAGCTCCTGCCACTCGTTGTATTCCGCCTCATAGTGAGGCCCACCTCCTGTTGCCCTCTGGGACATTGCTTCCTGGCCCATCTTCTCCTTGACTCTCCTCTTACAATCATTCCACCTCTTCTTTAGGCCATCCACATTCCTCCTCTGTTGGGACACACCATTGACGGCCTCCACCACCTTCTGCCAAGCATCTTTACGCCTACGGGCAACTCCTTTGCCCTTCTCTTGTCCAAAGAGGGCAGTATGGTTCTCCAGGACAGCCTGGACTAGAGCGAGGTTTTCTGCAAAACTGAAGTTAGGACACCTCATACTCTCCTCGTCCTGGGCCGCCTGGCTCCCTCCCTGGGATGTCCCTGGTGTGGGTTCCTCCCTATCCTCTCCCTCCTCCCCCCTTCTATCCCCATGTGCACCCTCTATCCCTCTTCTAAGTGTGCCTGGCCTTGGGGCAACCCCACTCCCATCCTCCCTTCTGGCTCTCCCTCTCCCCACTCCGCTCACTCCCTGACGGGGACCCTGCTGCTCCTCCTGTCCATAATCTTCTCCCTGCAACTCCCCTTCCCTCCTCCCCCCAGCCCTAGCTCTCCCTGACATCCTCACACTACACACACTCACACACTCACTCCCACTTCAATCACACACAATCACAACCAGACAATCAGCCTTTCAAACTGTAAAAGATAAATAAAATGTGTAAGGTGTTATCAAAAAAAAGTGTTATGTATTTTGTATATGTGTGTATGCAAAATGTGTGCAATATGTAAAAAAGTGACAGTAAATGTACAAGCTTATCAAATCCTCCAAATCCGACCTAACTAAATATTATGCAATGCGCCTCTCTCTCTACTCTAACGACTTTCTCCTACTCACTGTAGTGTGCTGTAGCTCCAAGAACCAACCAAACACACTAAAGAAAATGGCGGCTGCGCAGGGGTTTAAGTATGAATTTTGAATCTTGTCATTACGTGGCGCATCTCTTAGAACTGGCGTTATTTTTTACGAGTCGTAGGCTAATTTGCATAAAACTACACTTTATTGAGAGTTTACGTGAACAAAATACAGGCGCAAGTACTTGCGACGACTAAAATGTGTATTTGCGCACATTTTGCCTGCTCGCCGGTTTTTCTTACTTACGCCAGTTTAGCATCTAACGGCGCTGAATATTGGATAGCTAGAGTTGCGAGCTGAAACTGCGGGCGACGCGGGTTACCTCGCTTGCGCCGCAAACTACAATCTATATCGGATCGACCCCATGTATTGTGCTGTTCATCAGCACTTCTAATGTGATGTCCCGAGGCTCAATACATGTGTCCAGGAAAACATGGCCGAGGTGGCAACCCTAATGGAAGTGTTTGCTTGGAAAGTCTAGTCAAAGAGCCAAGTCTTTGCTTTAATTTGATACAGCATTTTAAAAAGGTTAAAAAAAATCCATAGTTTCCATAGTTCATACACACAAAATTGATGGAGTACTCCAAAATGTTTACCTTGGAGCATTGCAGAACCGTCTATGAGACTAGCATATCTGAGAAAGATGAGCATTTGGACAAAAGATTGGAGCTTTTATTCAGCAGCTCTATGATTGAGTTTGGATTGACACTCTAGTCGGGTGGCTATTTGCACAGAAAGATGCCTGTAATTAGGCACGGGCAAAATATCAGCAATATAGCTGCAGGCAGAGGCATTTGTTTTGTTTCTGCACCGGCTTCATCAGCGTAAAAATGCAACACACAAAGATCTAGATGTACACAGATCTACAGATCAGATAGTGTTACTCTTTCACACTTATATACAGTGGCGGTTCTAGACATATTTTACTGGGGGGGGCAAGGTGGGGCCAGTGTTTAATCAAGGGGGCACATTAAAAAATGGAAACAAATTATATATATATATATATATATATATACTGTATGTGTGTGTGTGTGTGTATAAATGTATATATATTTATAATTTGTGTGTGTGTATATATATATATATATATATATAGTCATCAAGAATTTGGTAAAGCACTCCAGGTATCCTCAAATATCGTTTCAAAAGCCCAGGGTGCTCAGTAATGTTGCATATATTCATCAAAAAAGGAACGGCACTCACTGGGTCTTTTATCCACAAGAATTTAATATGATGTTTTGGGGTCTCCCCCTTTATCAAATATACAGACAAACACCCAAAACAAGTGAACTTACCCTTCCTTATGTACAAACTTTCTGACAATGTGAGCATGCAACGCTGCCGACAGCGTCCGGGAGTGTCTCCTCCCCCAGCCAGGGTTGCACTACGTAACATCCGTAGCCATAGTAACCATGACGCTTGTACAGCAGCGTCTGCGAGTGACTAACAAAGAAACATAGATTACGGCTGAACAAGGCATATTTTGAACAAGTTAATGTTAGACCATCTTATATGTTATTTCTAACTCAATATATAATGCATATGGTCATCATCCCTAAGATATATATGTGGAAATATTAGCATTAATATCTGATTACCAATTAAATGATTGGGAAATTCAAAGCAATATGTTACAGAACTAAAAAGGTATATAAAATTGAGCATAAACATCTCTTATATAAAAAGTATTGACATCTGCTTTGAAAACTGTACATTATTACTCATTAAATAAACTACTTAGGAACCAACTGTTTCTTGCTAAAAAGGATCGCTATTGTTAAAAAACAATTCTATTTGACAGATTTACTCTTGCAGTGATTCATTTCAAAAGTAGATAATCAAGTTAGAAACAATCTGAAAAAATTAGATTAGAAAAAGTTAGGAAAAAATTAGAAAAATTTATTGTTACTTAAAAATTCTTTTAGAAAAAATTCTATTAAGAAAAATTCTATTGAAAAAATTCTATTGAAAAAATTCTATTGAAAAAATTACCAGTTAAATGTCCACAACAAAGTCGGAAAAAATTGTCCATTATAATGTCTGAAAGATTATTTGTCAAAAATATTGACCCAAAAGGATTGCCAAAAACACTAGACAAAGACTGTACAAATTAAAAAAATTTAAAAAATAATAAAAATTTGGAAAAATAAAATTTAGAAAAATAAAGGAACCTATATAGAAGAAATGATAAAAAAAAATTCCAATTGATGTAGTTGGTGAAAAAGTTCACAAAAAATTCACAAAAAGATTCACAAAAAAATTCATAAAAAGCAGTGCCAATCCAGGTTGATGTTAAGGCTTTGGGGGGGTCATTGTGCCCAACGTATGTATCCATCTTGCTTCGCGTTGGAGCAATAATTTGCCTCTATCTCCTCCCCGTGTTGGCAATGGTATATGGTCAATTATGATGTATTTCAAATCTTTGATGGTATGTTTGGCCTGTGCGAAATGCCTAGCCACCGGCTGATCCGAATCTCCTTTTTCTATAGCCTTCTTAATTGCAGACCGGTGGTTGGCCATTCGGGTCGTGAGATCATCTACCGTCTTCCCAACATAAAAAAGACCACAGATGCAGTGCAAGAGATAGATAACGAATTTGGTAGTACAGGTTACTCTAAATTTTATTGGAAATGTCTTTGTTTGGTAAGGATGGTTAAATGTGCTGCCTGTAGTCAACCCATTACAGGTTGTGCAGCCCAAACATCTGAGACATCCTGCTTTGCTGCGTAACCATGTATCTTTTGTATAACAGCTTCTTGGATCTGATTTTTATCAAGCGATCTCTTAAAGATTGAGCTCTCCGATATCCCACTCTTGGGGGGTCCATCTTTTGAAAAGGTAGTTCCTTATCTGACGATAGTAGTAACCAATTTTCTCTTAATTTCTGCACAAAGTCATTGTTGCCCAATGTAAATGTGGTGATAAAGGTCATCTTTTCTTTCTCTTTGTTGTACTGTTGGGTTCCCAGGGCATTCTGTTGAGTCAAATGGGAGACTCTGTCTTTGCACTCTTTCAATACATCTTTTTGGTAGCCCCTCAGTCTGAACTTCGCTTCCATTTCCAGTAGTTGTTGAGTTTTAAGCAGTGGATCTGTGTTATTTCTTATAGTTCTTTTATATTGTGATACTGGCAGTGCTTATTTAAACTTGGTGGATGACAGCTAGTCACATGTAATATCAAATTTTGGTCAGTATCCTTGGAGTAGAGTGTTGTACATATTCTACCCTCTTTTTTATAAATCCGTAGATCCAAAAAGTCTACCGTATTCTTGCTGTATGTTATTTTGAATTTTACTGTTACGTGAACATCATTCAGTTCCTCGGTCCAACGCACCAAATCAGCCTCCGATCCATGCCATAGAAAAAACAGATCATCTATGTATCTATGGAAAGAGGATATTCTTGTATCCCTGAAGAGGTCCGTCTTCTTTTTTTCCAGTTCTGTCATGAGCAAATTTGCATAACATGGGGCCACATTGGACCCCATGGCTGTTCCAGCAATTTGAAGGTAGAAGTCCTTTTTGAAACGAAAGTAGTTGAGTTCTAGGCAGACTTTGAGAAGCTCGGTCAAGGCATTAATACTGGGTCCTATGTACGGGTAGTCTTGTAGATGATTTCTTACTGCCCTGATCCCTTCCTCATGGGGGATTACCGTATAAAGGGATGTGACATCCAGGGTCACCAGTATAGTATCCTCATCTATTTCTGGTTGTTGGAGTAAGAGTTGAATCATACTCGTGGAGTCCAGAAGGAATGAAGCCGTATTGCGTACCAGTGGTTGTAGAATCTTATCCAGGTATGTCGCTATAGGCTGTAGAATTGAATTGATAGCAGAGACTATAGGTCGGCCAGGTGGTTTCTCCAGACTTTTATGTACCTTGGGGAGCATGTACATTACAGGTGTTCTAGGGTGGTCTGTGACCATATACTCCCTTAGATTTTTGTCAATACAATTACTTGTTAGTAGATCACTAGTTAGTTCATCGATCTGTTTTTTGAATTGTATCACTGGGTCCCCATTCAAACATTTGTATGTGGTCTGGTCTCCAAGTTGCTGCAGCACTTCCTCTCTATAGTCTCTATAATTCATGAAAACCACGGCACCTCCTTTATCAGCTTCACGCAGAACAATGTCATTATTCTCTTGTATAGATTTTAGTGCTGCCCTCTCACCTTTGGAATGGTTGTTTCTGTGTGGTGTATTCCGTGATGTAATCTCAGTTGATTTGTCAATCATTAGACAATTAAAGGTTTTGATTGAGGCATTGTTGGTCTGGGGATCAAAAGATCCTTGTTTTTTAAGACCCCTTTCCTCATTTCTGGTAAATTTCTGTATATCCACATATAATTATAAATCAAAATCATTTGCCCTTGTAGAGGGTACGAACGAAAGACCCTTGTTCAAAACATTGGTCTCATCTTTGGTGAGGATGTGTTCACTGAGGTTTATAATTAGATTTGTGTTCTGCTCCCTCTCCGGTGCATTCTTGGGGGTCTGCCGAAACCCCCCCCTTCCTGGTATGCTGCCTCGACCTTCCGTGTTTTTTGAATGGGTCACAATTCCTTGTCGGTTGCTTTCTTGGGTATTGGAGGTTATATGTGCATTATCAAAATCTGAGCTATTGCCAGATGTATCCACGGTACCAGTAGGTTTCCTTCTATTGTACCTTTGTCTCCAAGGTCTATTCGCACGGTATTGAATCCGTTCTTCAGGACTCAATAGCCATCTGTATATTATTTTGTTTTTGTAATCATTGGTGACATCCTCAAGTTTTTTATTTTTAAATGCAATAAGCTCAGATTCATATTTATCTACTTCCTCTTTTAATTTATTGATCCAATTTTTATCTTCTTCGGCACGTAGTGTATCAAGATGTAGTTCTTCAAATTTTTGTATCTCTGTTTTATTTATTTCTAGCAATCTTGTAACTTCTTCTATTACTAATAGTAATAGGTCCAGAGAACATTTATTTAAAATGTTACACCATTTCGTGCAGAATCCAGGATTATTCCTCCATATTGTAGGGGTATTCCTTATCCTGAATCCTCTGGGTATAAATTTCTTGCGATGGTACTCTGAAAAAAAGATCCATGCAGAATCAAATCTTGCTCTTTCGTCTTTAATTTTGCCAATTTTGCATAGAGTTGTGTGGTTTGCATAATTAATGCCTTTTGAGGGATAGCAGCAAATCAAATTCTTGAGGCATCTTCCTCAGTGTAAAATAATTATTTAGCCCCTTTAATCTCAGTGTCCTCTATAGCCTCCTCCTCCATATTATCAGCCATATTGAAAATTAAGTTAGTGTATTAAAATACAGCTAACCTTTGTGCAAAATAGTGCAACCCAGTGTTAAAGCGTGCTCCCTTAAAAACAATGTCCGTTTGTATTCATTGGCCGGGTGCTAAACAATAAAACATGTAGTCATCAAGAATTTGGTAAAGCACTCCAGGTATCCTCAAATATCGTTTCAAATGCCCAGGGTGCTCAGTAATGTTGCATATATTCATCAAAAAAGGAACGGCACTCACTGGGTCTTTTATCCACAAGAATTTAATATGATGTTTCGGGGTCTCCCCCTTTATCAAATATACAGACAAACACCCAAAACTAGTGAACTTACCCTTCCTTATGTACAAACTTTCTGACAATGTGAGCGTGTGACGCTGCCGACAGCGTCCGGGAGTGTCTCCTCCCCCAGCCAGGGTTGCGCTACGTAACATCCGTAGCCATAGTAACCATGACGCTTGTACAGCAGCGTCTGCGAGTGAATAACAAAGAAACATAGATTACGGCTGAACAAGGTATATTCTGAACAAGTTAATGTTAGACCATCTTATATGTTATTTCTAACTCAATATATAATGCATACGATCATCATCCCTAAGATATATATGTGGAAATATTAGCATTAATATCTGATTACCAATTAAATGATTGGGAAATTCAAAGCAATATGTTACAGAACTAAAAAGGTATATACAATAGAGCATAAACATCTCTTATATAAAAAGTATTGACATCTGCTTTGAACAACAATTTCAAACTGTACATTAGTACACATTAAATAAACTACTTAGGAACCAACTGCTCCTTGCTGAAAAGGATCGCTATTGTTAAAAAACAATTCTATTTGACAGATTTACTCTTGCAGTGATTCATTTCAAAAGTAGATAATCAAGTTAGAAACAATCTGAAAAAAATAGATTAGAAAAAGTTAGGAAAAAATTAGAAAAAATTATTGTTACTTAAAAAATTCTTTTAGAAAAAATTCTATTAAGAAAAATTCTATTGAAAAAATTCTATTGAAAAAATTACCAGTTAAATGTCCACAACAAAGTCGGAAAAAATTGTCCATTATAATGTCTGAAAGATTATTTGTCAAAAATATTGACCCAAAAGGTTTGCCAAAAACACCAGACAAAGACTGTACAAATTGAAAAATTTGAAAAAATAATAAAAATTTGGAAAAATAAAATTTAGAAAAATAAAGGAACCCATATAGAAGAAATGATAAAAAAAATTCCAATTGATGTAGTTGGTGAAAAAGTTCACAAAAAATTCACAAAAAGATTCACAAAAAAAATCATAAAAAGCAGTGCCAATCCAGGTTGATGTTAAGGCCTTGGGGGGTCATTGTGCCCAACGTATGTATCCATCTTGCTTCGCGTTGGAGCAATAATTTGCCTCTATCTCCTCCCCGTGTTAGCAGTGGTATATGGTCAATTATGATGTATTTCAAATCTTTGATGGTATGTTTGGCCTGTGTGAAATGCCTAGCCACCGGCTGATCTGAATCTCCTTTTTCTATAGCCTTCTTAATTGCAGACCGGTGGTTGGCCATTCGGGTCCTGAGACAATTTTTTCCGACTTTGTTGTGGACATTTAACTGGTAATTTTTTCAATAGAATTTTTTCAATAGAATTTTTTCAATAGAATTTTTCTTAATAGAATTTTTTCTAAAATAATTTTTTTAGTAACAATAATTTTTTCTAATTTTTTCCTAATTTTTTCTAATCTAATTTTTTCAGATTGTTTCTAACTTGATTTTCTACTTTTGAAATGAATCACTGCAAGAGTAAATCTGTCAAATAGAATTGTTTTTTAACAATAGCAATCCTTTTTAGCAAGGAGCAGTTGGTTCCTTCAGATCTAACTGGCAATGTGAGAGGTTTGTTACGGGAGGGAAATCCAGCTATGTAAAATGACAATTCCTTCAGATCTAACTGGCAATGTGAGAGGTTTGTTACGGGAGGTAAATACAGCAATGTAAAATGACAATTCCTTCAGATCTAACTGGCAATGTGAGAGGTTTGTTACGGGAGGTAAATACAGCTATGTAAAATGACAATTCCTTCAGAGCTAACTGGCAATGTGAGAAGTTTGTTACGGGAGGTAAATACAGCAATGTAAAATGTGAATTACGCAAGGCATAAGCTGTAATGTAATGTGAGTTTTTAGTTTGTATGTGGGAAGCTACAATGAACTTGGATTGCGGTGCACGCGCTTCTCTGCAATGGAGCCTGCAGAGTAGAGAAAATAGCTATTTTGCATAGAATTGAATACAATGATTTGATAGGTCACAGGGCGGGTAAAGAGAGTTTTGTAAGCTCAACCCTTTTATCTGGGTGTTCCAGTGTCGTCGAGCTTCAACACAAAGAAGCTGATTAAAATGGTAAAAAAAAAATATATTACACAGAACATCATTATTTAGTGTTCTCTGTAACTTAACTTACTAATGCGATATTGCTGATAATGAGTTTTTGTACTTTGAGTGAACTGGTTCTTTAATGAGTAATAATGTACAGTTTGAAATTGTTGTTCAAAGCAGATGTCAATACTTTTTATATAAGAGATGTTTATGCTCAATTGTATATATCTTTTTAGTTCTGTAACATATTGCTTTGAATTTCCCAATCATTTAATTGGTAATCAGATATTAATGCTAATATTTCCACATATATATCTTAGGGATGATGACCGTATGCATTATATATTGAGTTAGAAATAACATATAAGATGGTCTAACATTAACTTGTTCAGAATATGCCTTGTTCAGCCGTAATCTATGTTTCTTTGTTATTCACTTGCAGACCCTGCTGTACAAGCGTCATGGTTACTATGGCTACGGATGTTACGTAGCGCAACCCTGGCTGGGGGAGGAGACACTCCCGGGCGCTGTTGGCAGCTTCGCGCGCTCACATTGTCAGAAAGTTTGTACATAAGGAAGGGTAAGTTCACTTGTTTTGGGTGTTTGTATATTTGATAAAGGGGGAGACCCCGAAACGTCATATTAAATTCTTGTGGATAAAAGACCCAGTGAGTGCCATTCCTTTTTTGATGAATATATATATATATATATATATATATATATATATATACAATACCAATTATAAAAGAAGGATTGAGCAATAATATTGGTCAATCAAAGAGGGACACAGGCCGCACTTAGTTGGTCAGAATTTTTATTACTATGTGACTCTAAAAAAACAAAATCAGAACGTCTACCCTCCACCCTATACCTTAAATGCGGTATGTACACCCAGTAAAATACACAGATATTCGAACAGGCTGGCCAGCTCACTATATTAGTAACAATCCTGTATCATTCTCACGTTAACCATATACAATGTATCAACTATTTAGTTTGCAATACACTCTAAACTGAGGGATGAAAAATTATACATTTGTATCTCATAATCCGTATGTTTTTTATGGGACCCCAAAGTTGCAGCTGTTACAAACAAAGGGGATATTCAATTTCCAGGCTCTTAAGTGTATAAACACGTTCTGGTTCTGAACTCGATTTCCTTACACCAATACAATGTGACAGCTTGGTTACAAAGTTCATACTTGTTACTTCATACTGTGATAAAAACTTGTGAGTGATGCAGATACGGTCTCTAAAGAGAAAAACGCACAATGTACCCTGGCAGGACAGACCCGGCTGTCAGCTGCAAGACTTTCAAGCCAAAACAAAAGACATTTTCCTCAGTACCTGTTTTACAATTGAATCGATGTGAGAGTCTTTATTGCTGCAGCTGGCTACTTCACTTGCTTACCGCCATGTACTCTTCAGCATTTCTCTTTGAATCCGAATGCCGCTGGCTCTGTTCTCAGCTGTTCACCTGCCGTGCGTACTCAATCATGACGCGTTTCTCCCCTTCCACATAGGGCTGAGTATCGGGGCCTCATCAGATGTGTTACTTAGGGGGTGTGTATCGGACTTTATACTGCCATTGGTTACTAAGTCCACCCCCTCTTTATTGCAGTGCTAGCTTATTGTGACAGCTTAAAAACAAAACTGTATTTCTCTTGTTAAGTGTATCCAGTAAACGGATCATCCATTACTTATGGGATATTAACTCCTCCCCAACAGGAAGTGCAAGAGGATTCACCCAGCAGAGCTGCTATATAGCTCCTCCCCTAACTGCCATTACCAGTCATTCTCTTGCACCCAACGAATAGATAGGATGTGTGAGAGGACTGTTGTGATTATACTTAGTTTCATACCTTCAATCAAAAGTTTGTTATTTTATAATAGCACCGGAGTGTGTTATTCCTTCTCTGGTAGAATTTGAAGAAGAATCTACCTGAGTTTTTCTATGATTTTAGCCGGAGTAGTTAAGATCATATTGCTGTTTCTCGGCCATCTGAGGAGAGGTAAACTTCAGATCAGGGGACAGCGGGCAGATTAATCTGCAAAGAGGTATGTAGCAGCTTATTATTTTCTGACAATGGAATTGATGAGAAAATTCTGCCATACCGATATAATGTAAACTCAGCCTTAAATGCAGTAGCAGCAACTGGTATCAGGCTGTCATGTATGTATATTTTACACTTCAGTATTCTGGGGAATGGCACTTCACTGGAATTATACTGTATGCATAAAACTTTAGCCTAATTTGCAGGGACTAGCAACAGGCTTTTTAATAACACTCAATTTATTAATGTTAAACGTTTTTTGCTGGCATGTAAAATCGTTTAATTTTCTGAGGTACTGGGTGAAAAAATGTTTTGGGCACTATTTTTTTCCACTTGGCAGTCGTTTTATTTAATTTATGACAGTTTACTGATCTCTCTCACTGTTATGTGTGAGGGGGAGGGGCCTTTTTTGGCGCTTTTGCTACGCATCAAAAAATTCAGTCAGAAGTTTATTGTCTTCCCTGCATGATCCGGTTCATCTCTACAGAACTCAGGGGTCTTCAAAACTTGTTTTGAGGGAGGTAATCACTCACAGCAGAGCTGTGAGATTGTAGTTGACTGTGATAAAAAAAACGTTTATTTCTGTATTTTTTTTTTTATTTTTTTTTTCTGCTATCAGGGTTAGTTATCCTTTGCTAATGGGAGAAATCCTTTGCTAAAATTGTGTTTTTTACAAAGATTTGATGCTATAACTTTTCAGTTTATTAATTTTCAACTGTCATAACTTTTTCTGTGCTTCTTATAGGCACAGTACGTTTTCATATTATAGTAAATTACTTGAAAAGTATTTCCAAGTTGCTAGTTTATTTGCTAGTGTGTTAAACATGTCTGATTCAGAGGAAGATATCTGTGCTATATGTGCTAAAGCCAAAGTGGAGCCCAATAGAAATTTATGTACTAACTGTATTGATGCTACTTTAAATAAAAGTCAATCTGTACAAATTGAACATATTTCACCAAACAACGAGGGGAGAGTTATGCCGACTAACTCGCCTCACGTGTCAGTACCTGCATCTCCCGCTCGGGAGGTGCGTGATATTGTAGCGCCGAGTACATCTGGGCGGCCATTACAAATCACATTACAGGATATGGCTACTGTTATGACTGAAGTTTTGGCTAAATTACCAGAACTAAGAGGTAAGCGTGATCACTCTGGGGTGAGAACAGAGTGCGCTGATAATATTAGGGCCATGTCAGACACTGCGTCACAATTTGCAGAACATGAGGACGGAGAGCTTCATTCTGCGGGTGACGGTTCTGATCCAAACAAACTGGATTCAGATATTTCAAATTTTAAATTTAAGCTGGAAAACCTCTGTGTATTACTAGGGGAGGTGTTAGCGGCTCTGAATGATTGTAACACAGTTGCAATACCAGAGAAAATGTGTAGGTTGGATAAATATTTTGCGGTACCGGTGAGTACTGACGTTTTTCCTATACCTAAGAGACTTACTGAAATTGTTACTAAGGAGTGGGATAGACCCAGTGTGCCGTTCTCACCCCCTCCGATATTTAGAAAGATGTTTCCAATAGACGCCACCACACGGGACTTATGGCAAACGGTCCCTAAGGTGGAGGGAGCAGTTTCTACTTTAGCTAAGCGTACCACTATCCCGGTGGAGGATAGCTGTGCCTTTTCAGATCCAATGGATAAAAAGTTAGAGGGTTACCTTAAGAAAATGTTTGTTCAACAAGGTTTTATATTGCAACCTCTTGCATGCATTGCGCCTGTCATGGCTGCAGCAGCATTTTGGTTTGAGTCTCTGGAAGAGACACTTGAATCAGCTCCATTAGATGAGATTACACACAAGCTTAAAGCCCTTAAGTTAGCTAACTCATTTATTTCAGATGCCGTAGTACATTTAACTAAACTTACGGCTAAGAATTCCGGATTCGCCATTCAGGCACGCAGAGCACTGTGGCTAAAATCCTGGTCAGCTGACGTTACTTCTAAATCTAAATTGCTTAATATACCTTTCAAAGGGCAGACCTTATTCGGGCCCGGGTTGAAAGAAATTATCGCTGACATTACAGGAGGTAAAGGCCATGCCCTGCCTCAAGACAGAGCCAAACCTAAGGCTAGACAGTCTAATTTTCGTTCCTTTCGTAATTTCAAAGCAGGAGCAGCATCAACTTCCTCTGCACCAAAACAGGAAGGAGCTGTTGCTCGCTATAGACAAGGCTGGAGACCTAACCAGTCCTGGAACAAGGGCAAGCAGGCCAGGAAACCTACTGCTGCCCCTAAGACAGCATGAATCGAGGGCCCCCGATCCGGGAACGGATCTAGTGGGGGGCAGACCGGATCTAGTGGGGGGCAGACTTTCTCTCTTCGCCCAGGCTTGGGCAAGAGATGTCCAGGATCCCTGGGCGTTAGAGATCATATCTCAGGGATACCTTCTAGACTTCAAATTCTCTCCCCCAAGAGGGAGATTTCATCTGTCAAGGTTGTCAACAAACCAAATAAAGAAAGAGGCGTTTCTACGCTGCGTACAAGATCTTTTATTAATGGGAGTGATCCATCCGGTTCCACGGTCGGAACAAGGACAAGGGTTTTACTCAAATCTGTTTGTGGTTCCCAAAAAAGAGGGAACTTTCAGGCCAATCTTGGATTTAAAGATCCTAAACAAATTCCTAAGAGTTCCATCGTTCAAAATGGAAACTATTCGGACAATTTTACCCATGATCCAAAAGGGTCAGTACATGACCACAGTGGATTTAAAGGATGCTTACCTTCACATACGGATTCACAAAGATCATTACCGGTATCTAAGGTTTGCCTTTCTAGACAGGCATTACCAGTTTGTAGCTCTTCCATTCGGATTGGCTACGGCTCCGAGAATCTTCACAAAGGTTCTGGGTGCTCTTCTGGCGGTACTAAGACCGCGAGGAATTGCGGTAGCTCCGTACCTAGACGACATTCTGATACAAGCTTCAAGCTTTCAAACTGCCAAGTCTCATACAGAGTTAGTACTGGCATTTCTAAGGTCGCATGGATGGAAGGTGAACGAAAAGAAGAGTTCTCTCTTTCCACTCACAAGAGTTCCCTTCTTGGGGACTCTTATAGATTCTGTAGAAATGAAGATTTACCTGACAGAAGACAGGTTAACAAAGCTTCAAAATGCATGCCGTGTCCTTCATTCCATTCAACACCCGTCAGTAGCTCAATGCATGGAGGTGATCGGCTTAATGGTAGCAGCAATGGACATAGTACCCTTTGCACGCCTACATCTCAGACCGCTGCAATTGTGCATGCTAAGTCAGTGGAATGGGGATTACTCAGACTTGTCCCCTACTCTGAATCTGGATCAAGAGACCAGAAATTCTCTTCTATGGTGGCTTTCTCGGCCACATCTGTCCAGGGGGATGCCATTCAGCAGGCCGGACTGGACAATTGTAACAACAGACGCCAGCCTACTAGGTTGGGGCGCTGTCTGGAATTCTCTGAAGGCTCAGGGACAATGGAATCAGGAGGAGAGTCTCCTACCAATAAACATTCTGGAATTGAGAGCAGTTCTCAATGCCCTTCTGGCTTGGCCCCAGTTAACAACTCGGGGGTTCATCAGGTTTCAGTCGGACAACATCACGACTGTAGCTTACATCAACCATCAGGGAGGGACAAGAAGCTCCCTAGCAATGATGGAAGTATCAAAGATAATTCGCTGGGCAGAGTCTCACTCTTGCCACCTGTCAGCAATCCACATCCCGGGAGTGGAGAACTGGGAGGCGGATTTCTTAAGTCGTCAGACTTTTCATCCGGGGGAGTGGGAACTTCATCCGGAGGTCTTTGCCCAAATACTTCGACGTTGGGGCAAACCAGAGATAGATCTCATGGCGTCTCGACAGAACGCCAAGCTTCCTCGTTACGGGTCCAGATCCAGGGATCCGGGAGCGGTTCTGATAGATGCTTTGACAGCACCTTGGACCTTCGGGATGGCTTATGTGTTTCCACCCTTCCCGATGCTTCCTCGATTGATTGCCAGAATCAAACAGGAGAGAGCATCAGTGATTCTAATAGCGCCTGCATGGCCACGCAGGACTTGGTATGCAGATCTAGTGGACATGTCATCCTGTCCACCTTGGTCGCTACCTCTGAAACAGGACCTTCTGATCCAGGGTCCCTTCAAACATCAAAATCTAATTTCTCTGAAGCTGACTGCTTGGAAATTGAACGCTTGATTTTATCAAAACGTGGTTTTTCTGAGTCAGTTATTGATACCTTAATACAGGCTAGGAAGCCTGTTACCAGAAAGATTTACCATAAGATATGGCGCAAATACTTATATTGGTGCGAATCCAAGAGTTACTTATGGAGTAAGGTTAGGATTCCGAGGATATTGTCTTTTCTACAAGAAGGTTTAGAAAAGGGTTTATCCGCTAGTTCCTTAAAGGGACAGATTTCAGCTCTGTCCATTCTTTTACACAAACGTCTGTCAGAAGTTCCGGACGTTCAAGCTTTTTGTCAGGCTTTAGCTAGGATCAAGCCTGTGTTTAAAACTGTTGCTCCACCATGGAGTTTGAACTTAGTTCTTAATGTTTTACAGGGGGTTCCGTTTGAACCCCTTCATTCCATTGATATCAAGTTGTTATCTTGGAAAGTTCTGTTTTTAATGGCGATTTCCTCGGCTCGAAGAGTCTCTGAGTTATCTGCCTTACATTGTGATTCTCCTTATCTGATTTTTCATTCAGACAAGGTAGTTCTGCGTACTAAACCTGGGTTCCTACCTAAGGTGGTCACTAACAGGAATATCAATCAAGAGATTGTGGTTCCATCTTTGTGTCCTAATCCTTCTTCAAAAAAGGAACGTCTGCTACACAATCTAGATGTAGTCCGTGCCCTGAAATTTTATCTACAGGCAACTAAGGATTTTCGACAAACGTCTTCCCTGTTTGTCGTTTATTCTGGTCAGAGGAGAGGTCAAAAAGCTTCGGCTACCTCTCTCTCCTTTTGGCTTCGTAGCATAATACGGTTAGCCTATGAGACTGCTGGACAGCAGCCTCCTGAAAGAATTACAGCACATTCTACTAGAGCTGTGGCTTCCACTTGGGCCTTTAAGAATGAGGCTTCTGTTGAACAGATTTGCAAGGCTGCAACTTGGTCTTCTCTTCATACTTTTTCCAAATTTTACAAATTTGACACTTTTGCTTCTTCGGAGGCTGTTTTTAGGAGAAAGGTTCTTCAGGCAGTGGTTCCTTCCGTATAAAGAGCCTGCCTGTCCCTCCCGTCATCCGTGTACTTTAGCTTTGGTATTGGTATCCCATAAGTAATGGATGATCCGTGGACTGGATACACTTAACAAGAGAAAACATAATTTATGCTTACCTGATAAATTTATTTCTCTTGTAGTGTATCCAGTCCACGGCCCGCCCTGTCACTTTAAGGCAGGTAATTTTTCCATTAAACTACAGTCACCACTGCACCCTATGGTTTTCCTTTCTCTGCATGTTTTCGGTCGAATGACTGGTAATGGCAGTTAGGGGAGGAGCTATATAGCAGCTCTGCTGGGTGAATCCTCTTGCACTTCCTGTTGGGGAGGAGTTAATATCCCATAAGTAATGGATGATCCGTGGACTGGATACACTACAAGAGAAATAAATTTATCAGGTAAGCATAAATTATGTTTTTCTAACTGGTGTCAAACCACATAAAAAAGGAACTGATCATTACTAATTACACTATTTACAAACAGCGTTCCATGGCTTATAACGGCACAGAATTATGTTGCAATATCATATAGATCCCTCCGGTTTTTGAAACATAGTGATCTATTAGCTTTTCAATCTAGACCCATTACTATTATGGCCATATACTGAAATTTGATTTTGCTGATCACACCAACATAATAATATTTTGGGAGAATTACTTTTTAGTTTACTCTGATAACCTACATAGTTATACCGAGTCGATTTCTTTGATTCACCTTTGATATAACCACTTTCATTTTATAATCAAAGGATGTTGATCTAAAGTTAACACTATATGCACATCAGCATATGTACTTGCTGTGTCTTATCTCTATATACTTTAAAGCTTTAAGTACAGAAAGATACTACAGGAAACATACAAACTCTATTTTTTCATTTAAACCAATTGGACTTAAGGTATTCAGCCTAAATATCCACCTTGACTCATGCTGCAAAATTATTCTGTCTAGATGGCCACCCCGTCTGTTCTTTTTTAATTGTTCAATTCCCATAATTTGCAACTTCGTATGATCTGAATTGTGATGGAGTTTAAAGTGCCTTGCTACTGGACTATCTGTGTCCTCATTTTTAATATCGTCTCTATGCTCACGGATTCTACTTTTGAACTCTCTAGTAGTTTTCCCTACATAGAACTTGGGACATGGACAATTAAGCAGATATATTACATTTTTAGAGGTGCATGATATCCTCTCTCTTACATAATACACTTTGCTCCTAGTCGGAGTGCTAAATGTGGCAGATCTTTTAACAAACGGGCAATAAACACAGTGTCCACAGGGTACACTGCCTGCTTTGTGTTGTGCTGTTGTTAACCAATTACTGGTCTCCTCTCTTTTAAACTCGCTATGGACTAACATATCTTTAATACTTGGAGCCCTTCTAGCCGTTAATAGTGGATACTCTGATATGCATCCCTGAAGTGATGCATCGTCAGATAATAAATGCCAATGGCGATTAAGGATATGTTTTAATTTATTCCAGTGCGAGTTATATTCCTTAATTAATCTCACTTGTGTATCACTGTTTGATTTCTTTTTGGAATATAAAAGATCAGTTCTACATGTTTTCCTTGCTCTCACCCATGCTTTTGTGACTATTTTTCGAGAGTAGCCTCTTGCTAAAAATCTGTCCGCCATTATTCTTGCCTGTTCCTCAAACACTTTTGTTGAAGAACAACATCTTTTAAGCCTTAGAAATTGGCCTATAGGCACGCCTCTTTTCTGAGGCTCAGGGTGATGGCTATTTGCCTGCAGCAAACTATTTGTTGCTGTTTGTTTGCGATGAATGTTCGTATGTAGTATGTTATCTTGTTTTGTTATTTTTAAATCAAGAAAGATTGCACTTTCTGTACTGATGCTGTATGTAAGGAACAAATTCAGATCATTCTTATTCAGGATATCGACAAAATCATGAACATACTTTTCATTTCCCTTCCAGAGAACTAGGATGTCGTCCACGAACCTCAGCCAGAGTATGATATGCTTATCAACCCATTCTGAGAATTCATGGAAGACATACCTAGTCTCCCAAAAGCCTAGGTGCAAACATGCGTACGTTGGTGCGCATGTTGCACCC